>NC_064626.1:1046715637-1047015637 GCF_023864275.1 Schistocerca cancellata
ATTTAGGAGTAAAGGAGACTGCTCATTAAATAACAGAAGTGTTCAGTTGTAGACAGGCACATGCAGTAGAGAATGAAAACTTTGCTAGCTTTTCTAAGAAACCCTGTGATGAGCTAGAGTACACAGTATTGCAGTTCGGTTAGTGGACTGGGGTGGCGGTTGTCAGATGGAATGGGTAGAGGGAGGAAGAGGCGGGAAGAAGAGAAGGGATTGGGGATGAGTAGCTAATGGCTTCAAGGGAGGCAGTACCTGTGCAGGATTGGACTTCTGGAGGTAGGGATGGCAGGTGCAAGGGATAGGCATGTGGCACACCATTGCCATATCTGCTGACGTGCGTCAGGTGCAGAAGATGATATGGAAGTATGGATTTGGAGGGGATAACAGGACAGAGGAAAGGCATCCATTGAGCAGTGGATGTGGGGTCAGTGAGTTATCAGAAATTGAAGCTGGGAGGATTGTGGGAGCAAAGGATGTGTTACAAACATAACTTCCATCTACATAGTTCAGAAAAGGTGGCGCTGGAGGGAAGAATCCAGACGACATGGGTTGTGAAGCAGCTGTTAAATCCAATTATGTTGTGTTCAGCAGTGTATCGTGGTACTGGAAGGTCAACTCTGGTCTAGGCCACTGCTTGGTGGTGTCCACTTATTATGGTGGACAGGTGGTTGGTTCTCATGTCCACAAAAATGCTGTGCATCATTGCAGCAGAGCCAGTATATGACATGGCTGTTTTCACAGGTGACCCTGCCTCTAATGGGATAGGCTAAGCCTATGAAAGGACTGGAGTGCCATGTGCTGGTTTAGTGGATCGGGCAAGTCTTGCACCTTGGATCTTCTACAGGGCTACGACCCCTGTGGCAAGGGTTGGGAGAGGTGTGTGATAAGGATGAAACAGGATTTTGTGTAGGTAGGGTGGTTGATGCAGTGTCACTTTTGGAGGGGTTGGAAGGTTCCTGGGAAGAATGTCCGTCATTTCAGGGCAGGAGATAGATTATAAAACCCCTGGCAAAACACGTGATTTATTTGATCCAGTGCCGGGTGATATTGGGTGAAGAGAGGGTTGCACCTTTGCAGCTGATTCTTGGGGGTGATGGGGGAAGGTTAGGGGAGTGTGAGGAAATCTGTTAGTGCGCTAGGTTTGGAGGAAAGTATTTGTTTGAGAAGACCTTGTGAGACCTTCAGCATACTGGCCAATGGAATTCTCGCCACAGCTCATACACTGTTCATGGGTGGCTAGGCTGTATGGGAGCAATTACTTTGGTTTGGAAGATGTGACATCTGTCAAAATGCAGGAAGTGTTGGTGGTTTTTGGGCTTAAAATGGACAGAGCTGGAGATAGAGCCATCAGGAGGTGGTCAATGGTCAGGAAAGTGGTTGTTGGGTTGAAGAAGACCAAGTTTGAAGGAGATGGGAGAGAAAACATCGAGAATGTGTTGGAATGAGGATAAGATGTCTTGGCCCTGGGTGCAAATTGTGAAGGTATCAATGAATTTGAACTTGACAGGCTGGCGTAGGAGGGTGCCACGCAGATACCTGTGGTAAAGGACTGATGGAAATGAAATTAAGCACATCACAAACTTTCTCAGCTCATGTCATGATCACTGCTAATTGCTAATTGCTCTATTCTTGTGAAGAAAACCTGATTGCAAAATTCTGCAACATATAAAAAAATATAGCAGCTGTATGTTGGTGACACCATATCAGTAATTCGTAATAACACATTGTTACTAGAAGTTAACAATTAATAGTGTTAGTCTATTTTAAATGAGCATTTTTACCGAATGTTCCCTGATGGATTAAAAGTGTTTGCTGGACTGGGACATAAACTTGGACTCAAAAGGGTTTGGTACTGCTTTCAGCTCTTGGGGAGGTTCATAACAGTGCACACTCCATTGCAAAAACAGGAAGATCTGTTGTGTAGATGGTGGATAAGGCATTCTCTGCAGTATGTCCAAGAATAGTAGTCAAAGCAGACACACATGAGAGTTGCTGTGGAGCTTATAAAGTAGTATGGAGGTGCAGACAGAACAGGAGCTTGGGTTCATTTGGAATCATGCCATGAGAGGAAAATTGTGTCACTTGTCATGCTAAGTTAGATAGTGGATTCTAAGGCATAAGCAGGAGCAGATCTACTGTAGATTTAGATCACAATTTAGTAATGAGAAAGGGTAGGCTGAAGCTTAAGAAATCATCTGGAAGAGTCAGTGAGGGAGAAAGTGGGATACTGAATTACTAAGGAATAATTATGTCCATTTGAAGTTCTCCAAGACTATAGATATTGTGATAATTAATACCATAGTATGTGGCTCAATTGAAGAGAAATGGGCATCTTTAAAAAGAACAATAAGAGAAGCTGGAAAGACAAGTATAGGTGTAAAGCAGGTAAGTTTGAAGAAACCTCAAGTTGGACTAACCAAAGAAATACTTCAGTTGATCGATGACAGGAGGCGGTACAAAAATACCCAGTAAACAACAGGAATACAGCAATATAAGTCACTTAGGAATGAAATGAATATGATTTGCAGGGAAGTTAAGCAAAGTGGTTGCAGGAAAATTTGAAGAAATGAAAGAAAAAAAAGAGTTGTTGAAATGACAAACTCGGCATATGGAGAAGGTAAAACAACCTTCAGTGAAATTGAAAGCAAACCTGTCAAAATTAGGAGTGCTGTAGGAATCATACTGTTTAACACAGAGAAAAGACCAGATAGGTGTAAAGAGTACACTGAAGGCCTCTATGAGGAGAAGGAACTATCTGATAACATGAGAGAAGAAGAAATAGTAATATGAAAGACATAAGGGTTTCAATATTAAGAGTCAGAGTTGAACAGAGCTTTGGAAGGCTTTCAATCAAATACGGTGGAAGGCCTAACTAACATTCCTTTGGAATTTTGAGATCAGTATTGCAATTCTGAAGCTACTGAGGATAAAATACAGGAAGCAGTAGATTATCTACTACTTGTACATAAACCGGACTGTAGTTCTAAAAGTTGGTGTACTTGAAAAGGAGGTGACCATGGAGAAGGGAGTGAGAAGGTTGTAGTATAAGCCTCTGGCTATTATTTATGTATAGTGGGCAAGCACCAAAGGAAATTGAGGAGAAATGTGGTAACATAACTATGCACAGTGCTGGACATTAAAATTCCAACAGCATGAAGATAGCACACAACAAATCTCAAATTTAGCATGAAATATACTACATGCTGCAGATTTCAGTGCAGCCACACACAATTGGTAGGAGTAACACCATCCATATTCTGTATACAAAGAAACTTTACACACCTGATCTCTTATTCAAAAATTCTAGTTGAATGTTGTTAATTTGTGAAAAGATGGTGTGAATACCTTTAATTACTTAGTTCTTATTTAGGCTGACCAGATTAGGGCCTTAAGGCCCTCTCTGAATCCTGACGAGGAACTACACACACACACGCAAAAATATTACATAAAAATCACAATTATTATAATTTGCATTATTAATAAAAATGATAGTTGGCAATAATGATGATGATGATAAAACAAAAATAATAATTTGCAATAATATTAGCAATAATGATACTAATAAAATAATGGAGATGATACAAATGATTTTGAAACCTCGTTTGGTATTAGAAGAAGTTACAGTGGTTGCTAGGAAAGAAGAGAATTTCAATAGAAAACTCAAACTGGAAACTCCAGGTAGGAATATCAGCAATGTAAGAAAAGGTAGACTGCTACTTAGCATGTCTTCTTTACAGTAAGTAGCAGTCTATCTTTTCCAATGTTGTCTGTAGAGAACTCTGTAGATAAGGGGAGGGAAACATCTACCAGCACATGCCAGAATGTGATAGTGGCAGGGTTGTGGTCTATTTACTTACTTACTTTCCGTGTCCGGAACTAGACTTCAGATTTCCAAAAATCAGCAGCCAATATGGCCTTGTCATTTGCCTCCCATAAGTCATTCATTGTGCAGGGCTGGTCTAAATATGGACAGATAAGCAGGTGTTGAGGATCCTGGACAGAGTCACACAGACAGTGTGTGTTCTCATTCTCTTTTAGGAAACCCCATTGCTGCAGGTTTGTCTTGCACTTTGGCACTTCTACCCTCAAACGGTTTAGGGTTCTCCACCAGGTGCCAGTTCTTCTTTTACATCTTTATGGTGGTTTCTCAGGTCGATTTCTCACCTTTTCAAATGATTCTCTGCAGCTGACCCTTCCAAGGCTTGGGTACGTGACAGGAAACTCTTCCTCAAACAAAGCCGTCAGTCAGCAGGCTGGTGTCCATATAAAGGATGACGCATGTCCTTTTCTTGCTTGGTTTTTTTCAACTTTGGCAGCGATGTCACGTTGTATATTGGGCGGTGCAATCCCCCTGATTATGTACATCTTGTGCACTGGGGTTGGCCTCAAGCATCCGGTAACAATCCGTGCCATTTCATTCACCGCGACACCAACTTTTCTCGCGTGTGTTGATGCAGACCATACTGGAGCGGCGTATTCTGCAGCTGACACACTGAGCGCAAGGGCCGAAGTTCTCAGGACTTTTGGGTATGCACCCCAGGATCCGCTGATTAGTTTCCTGATGATGTTGTGTCTAGTTGAGACTTTTTCCCTTGTGGCATTACAATGATGTTTATAGGTCTGTGTGCATTCCAACGTGACACCAAGATATTTGGGCGTTTTACAATGCTCGAGACGTTCACCTCTCCATATTACATTTAATTCACGATTTGCCTCCCTGTTCTTTAAATGGAATGCACAGACCTGTGTCTTGGAAGGGTTCGGCCTTAGGTGGTTTGCCCCAGAATACTGGGAGAGAGCTTCCAAGGAACTGGTTAATTTCTCCCCTACATCCATAAAATTGTTACCTTGGGCTGCAACTGCAGTGTCATTGGCATACATAAATTGGCGCGTGATATTTGGCACTGGTTGGTCATTTGTATATATATATTATACAGAGCTGGAGTGAGGACGCTTCCCTGAGGTAGGCCATTCCTCTGATTTCTCCACCTGCTCTTCTTGCCCTGGAAACAGACGAAAAATCTCCTATTATGCAGGATAGTGCCTATCAGTGATGTTAAATGGTAATCTCTTGTCACATTATATACTTTCCTAAGGAGCCTCCGATGGTTTACAGTATCATATGCAGCTGAAAGGTCTATGAATGCCACTTCCGTGATCTCTTTCCTCTCAAACCCATCCATGTGTTGGGTCAGGTTCAGGACTTGACTGCAGCACGATTTGCCTGGTTGGAAACCTGCCTGCTGTGGGATGATCTGTTGTTCCAAGATGCTTTCTATGTGACTTAGCATCAGGCGTTCCAAGATCTTAAAACAGTGACATAAAAGAGACACAGGTCGGAAATTTTTTGGATCCTCAGAGTCCTTTCCTGGTTTCAGAAGTGCAACCACTCGGGCTTTCCTCCACATCTTTGGAATATGGAGCCTTTCTACACATGCGTTTATCAAATCTAGCAGCCACTGTAGGGTATTACTGCGAAAGTTTTTAATTTGCTCAACTCTAAGTTCATCGATACCAGGAGCTCTGTTAATCTTCAAGCTGGAAATGGCTGCAGTAAGTTCTGACATTGTAAATGGTGCCTCGAGGTGATGATTTTCCTCTGCCAGATCACGTGCTAATGGTTTCTGGTACTTTCTGCTGTGGGTTTTGCCATTCATAAGGAGTGTCGTGGCGACTTGGTCTGCCGTGACGTTAGTAAATTTATCATTTGTCTTTGTGGCGTCACCGTTAAGGTTCTTTAGCAGTTTCCAAGCCCGCCTACTGTTCACTTTCATGTCCAGGTTCTCCACGAGGTCACACCATTTGGCTTTGCGGTTCTCAGCTATGACTGACATGAGTTCATCGCCTGCTAGAAGTGTCTCATCATCAAATGGGCCGTTATCGAAGAGCTTCTGGTATCTTTCCAGTAGTGGCTTTGCGTCCTCAGACAGTTCCGTAGTATACTGTGTTCTGCATCCTCGTGTTATTGTTTTCCTAGACACCTTCTGAACGAGTTTGACAAAAGAGTCATACATCTCAAGTTGTGGGGGTATTTTTGTTATTTCTACATCAATGAGCTCTCTAAATTTCTTCCAATTGGCCTTTTTAAAATTGAACCTTCTTTTGAAAGGAACTTGTTCAGGCTTAACAACCGCATTGACCGTGCAAATTATGGGCCGATGCTGCGTATGGGGAATTGGCTCTCCATTCAGTTTTTCACATTGGCCAGCGAGTTTCTTACTAACAAAGATGTTATCAGGATTGTACCCTTTCTTCCATCTGCCACTATTAAAGGAGCTTGGCAGTTTCGGGTCATGTATGAGCAGTAGATCGTGTACATCAGCCCAAGTCTCTAGTTCCACTCCCCTGCTGTTAGTTTCTTTATAGCCCCATGTAGTGCTCTGACAGTTGAAATCGCCCAATACAAAATTAAAGTCTTGGTAACTGAAATTGCCAGGATCAGTGAAGACAAAATCTGATTCTGGGGGTTTGTACACAGAGGTAACGTTATACTGCTAAGTTCGGACGGTTAATATCTCAATGTCTTGCCTGTAAGTCAGTGATGCAGAAGTGACTCTTAATTCCTGGCCTGGCGAAGATAGCACTACCGTACCGTTCATGTAGTCTCTCCAAGATCATCTTCATTCCATCTATTTTGGGTGTGGGTCTTGTGCTGCCCCAATGAGTTTCTTGAATCGGGAGAAAGTCACATTGATATTCTTTACACAAGTCAGATAATAAAACTTCTTTGTCTCTCGATATTCCTTCAATGTTTATTGTCATTGTCACAAGTGGCCATAGAAAAGACCATTTGGGTAGGGTATTATTGGTCTTCGTTTTCTCAGAAGTCCGTTCCGGTTGTTGAAGGATTAGCCGCTGATAGATCAACGTTGCCCGGGGTGCGCCCGATTGTGGTTCTCGTTTGTATCTTGCTGTCACAATCTTCGGGAAGGCTCCTTCAATGTACCCCTGTGGTCTATTAAGAATGCAGTTTACCATTCCATGGTATTGTCACTTGTGTTGGTCAGGATTTCACCACTGTCATGTGAGAATGGAAATGATGGGTTCAAGAGGAGCATACTCAAGTGCTTTGCAGGATTGTACACCCATGTCAGATGCCTTGAGGCAAGAAAATGACTTGTTTGCAGCAAGACAAGTATCCACATGTGCAGTGTGACAATGTCTGGATCACCACAGACGTGTCAGAAAGCCGAACATTGTTGTTCAGAGCAGAGAGGCCACCAACAGTGGGGCACCCAATGAAAGCACTGAACACACAAGTGGCACCATGTCGTATTTTGAGAAGAGTCCCAATTCTGCTCCAAAGAGAATTAATATTGCTAGATTGCTTTCATCATTGTCATATGGACCCATTACATGATGCGTGGGGGTGCCACTGGCTAGAAACATGATCCACCGTCTGATAAATCATGGCATGATGGGTATCAAACTTACTACATGAATACGATCACTTCTGGTTTACAGAGCCTGTAATTTGGACTGCAGCCATTACATTTCTGAAGTGTTAAGGCCAGTGGTAGTGGTCTATATTTGAGGCCTTTGTGACATTATCTTTCAACAGGATAACGTAAGACCACAATTTGTCAAATTTGTCGTGCTTCTCTATAGAAGCTGTACTACTCCTGCCCTGGCCAGCATGTTCTACAGATGTCTCATTCATTGGAAGTATCTGGCCACAGATTGCTGGGAAACTGGCATTACACCATTGCTGTTGACAAATCTTAGTATAGAAATGAATCAGCATCAAATATCATATCTGTTTCTCTCGTCCAGCTCAGTTTGGCGCACTGACCAGCCAGGTTAGAGCCGTTGTTACTGCTGGCATTTTCAGATCTGTGTACTAAATCACACAACTTGTGTACCACCAAACCACCAACAAATTTAATCATTTCTTCTCCCTACTATACTGTGTAAACACAATAAGTAAAATTTTGTTATTTGCTGTCATTCCTGGGTTGCAATTTTAACTAGCAGCAAAGTGTAGTCAGATTTAAATTTGTGTGTTGGGAAATACTTTCTGAAATTACTTGTTAGGAGTGTAGGCTTACATGGAAATAAAACAAAGAACTGCTTGAAGAGAATAGATACTCTGAAATGTAGTGCAACAGAAGAATGGAGATCAGATAACTAGTGAAGAGATACTGAATCAAATTGCCAGGTGAAGAGCCATATTGCACAACTTGGTTAAAAGAATGGATATGTTGATAGGACACTTTCTAAGGTTTGAAGGAATTGCCAGTTTGGGAATGGAAGGAACAGTGACAAGTAAAAATTGTAGAGGGAGATCAAGGCTTGAATACAGTAATCAGGTTCATGGATGTAGGGTGTAGAGTTATGCACAAGATAGAGTAACTTGGATAAACCAGTCTTCAGTTTGACAACAGTGACAATAAAAACAACAATAGTAATAACACAGATTATAGAAAATCATTGAGTTGATACAAGCATCATCTAAATTATGTTTTCAAACTGAGAAAGGTGGAACAATGATTAAGATGTTGGCAGCTATGTGATTTTGTCTGATGTTTCTAAACCCATGTTTCAGAACAAACATAACCATGTTCTTCCTTCTCTTCCATCTGTGGATTCGCATAATGTGCCATATTCATATTTGACATGGTATTGTAATGATTTCTATATTCTGGCACCTACATCTATTGCCCAATGCTGTGTTAATGTACAATGAATTCCATCTCTTTTATAGTGTTGTTTATAATGCCTTAGTTCTACATTTCCATATGAAGCAGTTATAAACTCAAAATAATCATTAGGCCATGGTCTCTCTATCTGGTGATTTAATGGTGGATAAATTGGCCCAAGTTTTAGACATTTAACATATTCTTAATGTGATGAGTAGCCTTTGCTTGTGCCCATTATTTTCCTGTTTTATTTTTGTACATATTTGTGTGTGCATGTGTGTACTGCTGCTCTACATAAATAAAATGAAGCCATTTTTTGTTGCTTACTTGCCACAGATTGATTCTCCTTTGCCATGTTAAGTAAGTTTATGTTGCCTGTTTAGAAAAATGTAAAGTATATGGATAAAGTATATGAACAGTTGCTGTGTTTGGGAAATGCGAACTTTCTAATTTATTCAATTGTGGGAACTTATGATTCATCATCTCATTGAAGGAGAAAGCAAAAAGGGCTACTTTTAACACTTTAGTACGGGTGTGGGGTGCTGTGAACACCACACACACTAAAACTGCCCTTATCATAAGGTTAAATTTTCATCATCTCTGTATTATAGTCACCTGTTCCAGTCTCATCTGTATCATACAGCCACCTCATAAGAGGTTTTTTATTTGTGTATATAATCAGCCTATTTTCAAACAATGGAAATTCCAGGCAGGTATAGCAACAATATAGGGAAAGACAGATTGCTACTTACTGCAAAGAAGAGATGACAAGTTGCAGACAGGCACAATTGAGACCCTCACATAAAGCCTTCATCAGTAAAACACACACACACACACACACACACACACACACACACACACCACATGAGCACACAACCGCCAACTCCAGCATCCCAGGCCAGAATGATTTTCTGTCATTCTGTCAACATAATCCTTCCATTTCATTCCATTCCCTTCTTTGTTGTCATTAACTGAAAAGATTTTAAAATCTGATCTTATTGTTTCTCTCTTTGTTTTATCCATTTTATTATAACCCCGTACATGTCTCATGAAATTCATCCGTGCTACCTGTGTGTGTGTGTGTGTGTGTGTGTGTGTTTTAATTATTGTTCATAATTCAAAACCATATACAAGAGCATATGCAGCAATAACTTTATAGAATTTCATTTGTGTTACTTTTCTTGTTTTTCATAATTGTCTAAAACTCCTGTTAGTTTTCTGTCTGGCACTTGCAGAAATAATTAAATTGTAATATGCTAAATTTTATTTACCAAACAATGGAAAATCCAATATGGCATGTATGTAACAATATTATGAGAAGGAAAGTTGCACAACTTGTGTGTGTGAGTTGCGTTTGCATGAGTGTGTGTGGGTGTGCGTATGTGTGTCTGTTGTTGACGAAGGCCTTAATGACTGGAAGCTTTAATTGTGAGAGTCTTTTGGTTGCACCTATCTGCGACTCAACAGCTTCACTACATGGTGGATGGCAACTTTCCTTCTCATAATATTGTTAAATTTCAGTTATCATTGTTGTTAGATTGCCCAAAACATACTCTGGGGTGTTGAGAAAACCACATACCAATCTTACTGTGACAAAAATGAAAAGAGTATCAATTTTCAGTTGTTTTTTTTTAAGAGCTGTTTTGTTGTTGCTGCATTTCATGTTACATTAAGTAAAACAATTGTTGTCCATTACCACTTTCTCACTGTTTTCCAAGTGAAATAAAAGTTAGTCAGTTCACTTTCTGTCACTGTGTTGTAACAACTCAATACATGGGGTGTATCAATAAGAATCATCTGATTTGGCACATCTGTATTTATGAAACTAATAACCATATACAATGAATGAATTTTGTTTTTTGATTAACGGGGAAACTCATAAACGTTTTCTTTTCATACCTTTTCCTAGGTGTTTAATATGCCACCCTTGAGATGCACAGCATATGTCAATGCAGTATCCAGATTGTTCGTACACTGCAGCGAGCTTGTCTTGAGTTACGGCTTCCACAGCTGCTGTTATGTGATGTATCAGTTCATTCGTTATTGTTGGTAAAGGAGGCACATCAACAGTGTTTTATTAACCCCCGTAAGAAGTAATCACATGGAGTCAGGTCCGGTAACCTTTGAGGCCAGTAATGTAAGGCTGAATCATTTGGTCCAATGTGACCAATCTATCATTCAATAATCCTTTGATTTAAAAATTCCCACACTTCATGATGCCAGTGTGGCGGTGCCCCGTCCTTTTGGTAAATTAAGTTCGAACCAGTCTCCAACTGTGGGAAAAGAAAGTTCTCAATCATATCAAGATACGAGCTTCTTGTAACAGCGTTCTTGGAAAAGAAAAATAGACCATACACCTTTTCCCATGAAACTGCACAAAGCACATTAAATTCTCGAGAGTCCCTCTCATGTTGTACAACTTCATATGGTTGTTCTGTACCCATATTTTCACATTATGACGGTTCACCTTTCCATGTATATGGAATGTTGCCTAGTCACTAAACACAATTTCCCTTTACACTAAGCTTGGAAGAAAACTGTCATCCTCCATCTTGCCAAGAACAAAATTTCAGAACTCCACACATTGTTGTTTGTCATCGTCATGAAGAGCTTGTAGTAGGTGTATTTTGTAAGGTTTCATGTATAAACATTGATGTAACACATCCCAGAAGGCGTGACCAATCTATCATTCAATAATCCTTTGATTTAAAAATACCCCCACACTTCATGATGCCAGTGTGGCGGTGCCCCATCCTTTCGGTAAATGAAGTTCGAACCAGTCTCCAACTGTGGGAAAAGAAAGTCGAGTCGAGGGCACAGCGAACAGATTTCTGTGGACTCCTTGTGGAATTATGGCAGATGTGTTCAACGTAAGTATCAGACACTCGGGGATGGCCTGGCAATTTCCATTTACACGGACAACCTGTTTCTTGGAATTGTTCATGCCATCATCTAATGCTCTGTACTGTAGGAGGGTCCACACCATACCTAGAACGAAAGTCACGCTGAATGACTATTACTGACCCGCACTGCGCAAAACATAAGACACAAAATGCTTTTTGTTGTCCTGACACCATTGTTTCTAGAGCTGAAGTGGGCCCACACTGCTCCTATCTAGTGGAAAGCATGTGAAACTCAAGAGTTTGCTCTTTTCGTACGTAGTTTACGCACTTATCTCAAATAACATAATAGTTAAGATTTTTTTAAATCAGATGATTCTTTTTTATATACCCTGTGAAAGAAGAAAACATAAATCAGATTGAGAACCATCTGTTGGAAAAAAATATATGATAAATCAGATCAAGAATCATATGACGATTGCAAAGAACTGGGGCATGGAACTAATATAGAAATGGATGGTGACAACAATGATATAAGGTTTGAAAATAATAGTTTTTGCTTGGGAAAAAAGGCTAATCAATGAAATTAATGACAAACTGTTCACCACAAAATGTAAGGACACAACTTCAGAATACTATTCTTAATCACCCAGATGGGAGAGGTGGAGCCATAGTTTTGAAATGGGTCTTTGAGTGCATTTTTTTGTTTTTTGAAGAAGACATGTTTTTTTTAAAAAAAGGTGGACGTTACTGATGTGTACATAAGAAGCAAGAAGCATTTAGAGGGAGTTTGCCCAGAAATGAAACACCGAAGAGACAGATATGACTGTAATTAAGGCTTGTGTTGGACTACTTATTTTGTCTGGTTTTACCCACTCTGCATATAAGAAACTAAAGGACCTGTGGTACACAGATGGTTTGGAATTGAGATATGTCACACTATGATGAGCGTGTACTGTTTCCTATTCATATGCATATGATTTGATAACATTCAGAGGTGGCAAGAGAAAAAGAAAATAGCTAAACTTGCACCCATTAAAGAAATATTTGAGCAACAGTTCTAGGTTAACTGTAACAACAATTAAAGTGTCTTAATATACGAGTCACCTCAAAAGTAATGCTCCACATTTCTTTTCTTCAACAATTACTTACTGCACACAATGAAACGTACACAAGAAAGAATGGTGTTTCTTCTAAAACAATCCATGTTTTTCCATGTTATTTACTTCCCATTCTGTGGGCATCTTCCAGTAAGACAAAAGTGCTTGTATGCCCTGTCGGTACCACTCCTTATCCTGATCATGAAGCCATTTCTTCACTTTGCAAATCACCTCTTTGCCATCCTCAGAATCTTCAACAAATGGCATCCTTTACTTCCCAAATGAGGAGAAATCTGAGGGAGCTAGGTCAGGACTGTAGGGTGGATGGGGTAACACTGTCCATCCCTGCTTAGTGATGTGTTATGAAGTCCTCAAACTTGTCATCATGTTGAATCAAACAGTCACCAGAAATTTTATGGCACCTAAGTCACTGGGAGTTTTTGTTGGATTTGGTTAATGTGTTCACGTACGCTTGAGAATTGATGGTGCTTTCTCTTGGCAGCATGAATGAGCACATCAGCAGTTTGCATCTTGAAGGGTGTGACAGCCATGGATGACCTCCCCGAATGCTGCAACTTTGGAGCTCAGTTGAACTGCCTTTTTGTAATAGCCTCAGCTTCTTTGCCCAGTGACTGGCTGTACTTCTGTCAGCTGCAAATCCTCTATAAACAGCACACAAATGTTTATGAATGTTCGTAGCAGTTTCTTTTTCGATGTGAGAAATTTGATCACAATATACAGCTTTTAAGCACATCACATACAGACACCATTTTAAAGCTTTGTTGCAGCTACGCTATCTGTCGGAGGAAATGGAAAATTTGTGCGCGCGCTCTGAAAATTTCAAATTATGCATTCCTAAAGTTACACATTTATACCATTGTTGTTGGCTGCAAAGGGGGGGGGGGGGAGACAGAAAAATTGTGCATTACTTTCTTGGTGACCCTCTTACTACAATGGATGAACAGTCACTTTCAGAGGAATGTGCAGTTTTCAAGCAAGCGATCAAAGTATGGTCAGAAAATTCTAATGTTCTGTGATGCCAAGATGTGGTACATCCATGCTGTGGAAGTATACTTCAGAAAATAACCAGATGGGCCATACAAAGTTTCAAACTCTGACTGCAGGCTGTGGTACTCTACCTGAGCAAGATGGTTGAGAAGACTGGCCGTACTATGATGGCAAGCAATTGATTTACTAGTTGCAGCTTGACTAAAGAGGTGCTGAAAAAGCAGCTTACTTTGGTTGGAACTGTTCATAAATATAAAACTGAATTTCATCCTGAAATTATGAATGTGATGCAATGTGAAGTAACCAGTAGCTTCAAAAGGATTTGACAGTCCCTTCATATATGCCAAAAAAAGATCAAGAATGTGATATTGCTCTCATCTGTGTAATCGAATTATAAAATAGATGACAGCACAGGAGAGAATAAGAGCCTGAAATTATCACAGCGTACAATTCAATGAAAACAAGAGTTGATACACTGAATTAAACATATGCTAACTACTCCATGCCAAGTCAAACAAGACACTGGCCCTGTGTAATATTTCTCTGTATCCTGCATGGTTCTGGAATAAATGCTCAAATAATATTTACCAGAAATAACGATAAAAATAACATGCCAGAAGATTGTTCCTATGAAAACTGGAAGTTCAGCTGATACAGTCAATTATACACGAGAGTGACGTCCCTACCCAAATCCATCGGACAGAAAGTGGCCAACATGAAAAAACAAGATGCTGAAATCAATGGACCTTCAGCGGAAATATCAGGGTTCACAAACAGAAATGTGGATCATGAAAGAAACAAGAAAGGAAGATGTACAAAGTGCTCAAGAAGTAAAGATGTGAAAACAAAAAGTTTCTGTGTGAAGTGCATAAAAATGTGTCTAAGTCATAAGATTACAATTTGTAATGACAGTTTCAGTGAAAAGCATGTATATGATATAGAATGAAACATAAGATAATGTAGACAGTGTTAAAATTTGAGAGAGCTAATAGATATATATGTATGAATTGAGCACAGAAAAGAAGAAATATTACTATTTTTCGTACTATTTGTGGTGTTTATGTTTAAATTAATGTTACTAATACATTTATGTAAACCTGTGGAAGTTCTTAACGTTCAGTACGACAATAATTCAGTATTGGTTTATTGCATTGTAACATTATTTAGGCCCTTAAACCTCAAGGTGTTTCCAGCACCCTGCAGCAGTACTAATGTTATGATAAAGTGCACCAGTCTGTAAAGGGTAAATGACTATAGCCAACAACTTTGCAGTGATGCTTTATGCTGATACAGACGCGAACGTCATATGACTTGGTTGTCCAGTAAGAATCGTGTGTGCAATGCTTCTTTCCAGACATGCAGGTGGTGTATGTACTGGAAAAATTATTATACTGGCAATGAAGAATTCTCTGTATTGAGCCTCAGTCAGTTGAAACATGCTGAAGAAATGAAATCTCGTATTTGGCCAGGCTACACAGATGTTTCCATAGAATGTTAGTGACCAAATCCTTTGGCAAGTGTGGTATTTTACCCTGTTGGTATTTATGGTGTTCTGTTTGTAAAGAAGTTAGAGCAGTACTAACCTGGTTATGGCTCTGCAAGCCCTCAATGGGCCATGATAAATTGAAGTCTCATACTATGAAATTGTTTTAATGGGAGGTCTCACACTTCAATAACAAGCACAACGCCATTGACTTAAGTTTGATATCCTCCCACATTAATTTGTGTTAATTCAATTTGGCGATGATTGGAAAAAGTCAGTATTTTCGTATTATTGAATGTCTGTAAGAATATGATTATTAATGCTGTTCTGATCAGCCCACTTTTCTTCGTAATAATACTACTAAATCAAGCTAGTTACTGCACGTAATAGGTTCTGACAGTGATAGTTTTCCAAGACAGATTCCCATATTGAAGTCAGGTGAAAGCTGACATCAGACTTTTACACGAGAAATTTTACGTGTTGGTGAACTTTTGCACTGAAATGTGGGCTGAGTGGTAGCTGGACACAGACTTTTTCCTTGTAGATGTTAACATGATTAAGTCCAAGTGTGGATTTTTATCTCATAGATGTTATTACCGTTGTTAGGCCCTACTGCGTGCTGACTGTAGAGTCATTGTCTGGTAGGAGTGTATATGTCTTGCATCTTGATTGAACATATGAGTAAGAAATCTAGCTGAGCTGCACGCTTCTGAATTGCTTTGACATCTTCCTTTAATCTTACCTGGTGGGTATCCCAAAACTTCCCCCCCCCCCCTTCCCCCCCCATTGCGGATGTCACATGACATCCGTTGAAGTTCATTGTTGACTGAGTTATCGTGCCGGCAACACTCAAGCAGTGCTCACGAATGTGTCCTACATGCAATCTCCTTTATAGTTGAGCTACACTTCTCTAAAATTCTGCAACCATTTGCCTTCCCTGCTATCATCCTTACATGCTTATTCCATCTCATATAGCTTTGTAGTGTTATGCCTAGATAAATAATTGACTTGACTGTTCCAAGCAGCACAACATTAATATTGTGCTTGACAATGGTGGTTTCCCAAGTTTCATGCAAGTTTCTCAAGTTTCTAATATACCTAAATTATTCACTTTCTTAATGAGTACATTATTTGGATGACCAGATGTATTATCTAAGTAAGAAGATTGAAGGCAACAGAAGCATAACACCAGATCTGGGAATTAAACGGAAGTTTAAATTTCAAATAATTGAAGAATTTCACAAAACTTTAGTTGTGCATAATTTAGTAATTAATAATTTATCAGATAAAGTAAGTCTGGAATAGGGGGGGGGGATGAGAGATTTAGAATAATTAAATGTTTTTGGAAGAAACAGTTATCAGTTTACAACATTTTTGCAATCACATAACCTGGAAACAAAGTCGGTTACCAATCTCTCTTAAACGAAAAGGTTTTGTGTAAAACTAAATAGACTAGTTGGATCAGCATGGCTTAAATGAACTACTAAATAATGACATTCTGAAAACGAAAGCTGCTACTCACCATATAGAGGAGATGCTGAGTCGCAGATAGGCATAACAGAAAGACTGTCACAAATAAAGCTTTCGGCCAGTGGGCAGTGTGCCTCAGTTGCCTGAGACTGCAGTCATGTGTGTGAGAGTTGCGTTTGTGTGTGTGTGTGTGTGTGTGTGTGTGTGTGTCTATTTTTCACAGACGCCTTACTGGCTGAAAGCTTAGTGATAGTCTTGTCATAATATTTGTATGTTCCATCCTGGATTTTCTACTAAATAATGAGTTTTAATGTAATATGGTCTAAGTAAGATCTTCAGGATTTTATGTAGATGTGGCGTGACAATTACCTGTATATTATAAGAACAAGGGGGGGGGGGGATGTGAGGAGTGTAATTGTATTAGATGGACTAGTTTCACCATACGAAGATTCAAAGTGGTGTTGTGTCTTTTAGATATACCCATAAGTGAAGGAGGCGGTGGCAAAAAGAGCTAAACCACAAGAGCATCATTTTTAATTGTTGCACATTATGTGTTTCCTAAATTCAAAGAAAGAACATGAGTACATTAACAGAAATCAATTTTTATACCTGACAGTTCTGTATAGCAATACAAATGGAATTATTTGCTGCTAACTTGGGGTATTCAGCTATACAACAAAAATGTGACCAGACTTATTCTGTCAAAACTGAGGTTTGCCTGTTTCTTTCAGCAACCCCATCATTCCATATAAAATTTGCTTGTATTGGATGTAAAGATTCCACTTAAGAGGAAAAAAGGCAAACTACAGACTTGAGTTGGGGGAAGTGTGCAAAATGATATCACACATTGGCCTTTCTCCCTCTTAGTGTTAATATCTCATTGGCAGTGAGCATTAGACATAAAGTACTGACTTAATACAACGATTGGAAAGTAGTCTTAGTTAAGTAATCTTGTCTGCTCTCATTCAAAATTATTATTATGAAAAAATGATTTTTAAAATTACCACTATAGTGGTTCATTAGAGTGAATGTGAACCTGCATTGTCAAGTAAATGCAACATATCAGCCAGTTATATAGTGCATATGACATTCAAACAGACTCATTGGTTTTTAAGTGAGTGTTCAGACTGCAGTAAAAGTTGTGCATATGTAACTAAAACTGGGTTTTGTTGAGCTTTTTCTGTAATTCAATGTAATGTTTTGTTAGAACACTATGCATGTCTCTGTTGATTTTGCTGTTGTTTAAATCTGTTTAGTTTATTTCCTATTTCTCTTTCCCAGGTTGCACTTACATTTTCTTGACCATTCAGCTTCCACAGCTATCCCACCCCAACTACATATGTTTATGTGTGTGTGATATCGTTTTTGCCTTTTAAATGTTACAGAATTGGTTTATAATTGAGTGTATGCTATGTATGCTGTTTATGTTTTGTGTATTATTTTGCACATTAGCTTTTTCTGTGATTTGTTTTTATGTTTTGCTGTCCTAGGAATGAGTTACTGGGCCTTGATGGTGTTGTGAAAATAACAAATCCAGAAGAAAACTTAAACCATAATCACCAGCCAAGTGAACTCAATGACACCACAGTAACTGTTCGAAGCACTACACCAGTTACAGATTCTAATGATATAAGTAGAAGGTAGATTTTGTTGTAGATCTGCATGTTATGAAATTATTTTGGTAGTGTGAATGTTATTGACTGAAGATGTGATGTTACTTTTTGTTATAAGTAATATATTGTACACTCTTGTCTTCTATGCATCTTTCACTTTTCTGTCTGTTCATAACATGATCCTGAGACCAAATCAGTGGCTCAGACTTTTTGTTTTATTAGTATGTTAAATTTTGAGAAAAATTAAAGAATCTCAGAAGTGAGGTTCCCTGCAGATATTGGCAAGTACACAGGCTGCAGATGTAGTGAGATGGTTGGGTAAAACAGTTTAAATGCCAGCAGTTTGTTACCAGTTACACCCTTTAAGTGGAACAGGTAAACCATGATCAACAGTAAATACTGAAACTGGCAGATTGACCCCTATGTTATTATTTCAGTTAATGTCCTCAAACAGCCTCAAGAGAGAATTCTGTCTCTACATAATGCTTGTGTGTGTGTGTGTGTGTGTGTGTGTGTGTGTGTGTGTGTGTGTGTGTGTCGGGGGGTTATATCATGAAAACAACCATGGTTGATCATTTGAATTCCCTTTGCCTTTCTTTCACTTTTGGGCCATTGCTTGGTATCAGAAGGATAATGAAGCTATATATGGTTGCGTGTGCTTGTTAATTGATGAGGTGACCCAAAATGACAGAAAACCACTTATTATAATGAACTTGCATGGAATGATGAAGACAAGCACTGTCAATTTTTCAATTTTCTGTGAGAGCACTGCCTCCCCTTTTATCCTTCCCCAACTTCTTTCCCAAAACACACACACACACACACACACACACACACACACACACACACACACACACACGAATGTTCACTATCTTGCTTATGTACCTAGGTACTATTCAATACCAGCACTAAAATTTTTTGGCCGTTTTCATATTGTATGTAACATAACCCCAGTATTTTTTACTATCGTATTAATTCATACTTAATTCATTTCTTTGATCTTAAGAGCTTAGTGCTCAAACATTTTATGTGTTATGAAAGTGCTACCTTAGAATTGTTGAGCATGACAAACAGAATACTGCTTATTAGTTGGTATTTTTTGATGAAATAATTCTTTCTGTAGAGAACAATATTGATACATAGACATTTTAAATATCTTACAGACCTGCTAGCGCAAATAGAAGCCTACCAGACATTCCTGTTGACTCGGATAGGTCACAGGTGGAGAGCAGATTGCCTCTTTGGGAGCAAGAACCAAATGGTGATACGAGTTCGGAGCTTTATGCTACAGTTGGAGAAAATAAGAATGTGACCCACCCACTCTGTGAGTAATTTTCAGTTTGCTATTTGGGAGCTCAAGTCTCTTTGATCTAACAGAAAAGCAACTAAGTTGATGTTTGTTTATGTATTCTTATGCTCCTTAACTTATCTATTTTAAATAATGAAATGAGTTAATATTTATGGAGATTATTTACACAATAATTATCTGTCCTTTATAATAATTGGAATATTTTTAGTACTAATAAATCATGATATTTCCCAGTAGCTCGACCACTGCCACAAAATGATGCACCTACCACTTCACAGCAAGAAACCTTAGCAGAAACTGCAGAGAGAAACCTGCAGCCAGCAGACTCATTTCCATCCTATGCAACTGTGAAGTCGGAGCATCCTTATGACAAGTTGAAATCAAGTATGTTCACTAATATGAGCTCAATTATATGATTGGTGGTTTACATACTCTCATTGTATGTAGATGTGATGGAGAGAATCAAAAGACAGAAGAAAACTAATAACCTATGTAAATAATGTAGTTCAGGAGCTGAGTAGTCAATAAACACAGAAACAAGACAGAAAAAAGGGGGGGGGAGAGAGAGAGAGAGAGAGAGAGAGAGAGAGAGAGAGAGAGAGAGAGCACTATAGTTCAATTCTTTTATCTTGGTGGTTTGCGCATGCCTACCCAGATGCGGGAGATTGCTGCGTTGCCAGTTGTACGCGCCAAGAGAAGCAGCGCCATAGTATAATTGGCAAACTTACGTTTAGAGGGGAGCGCGCAGTTTTCGAAGTAAAGCCACCACGGCCGCATTAACCCTTTCGCTGCTACAGAGACATGCTCCCCGCATTCCGCGATGTGTGTGATTTTGTCATCATTGCACTGCTTGCCTGTGCAGACACATAGTGTTTCGACTGCTTTGACACACTTTATCTTTCGATTTCACAAAAACTATTTGGCCCAAAAATTTGATTTTTACACATCCTCTTGACTGATACCTTCTCCCCAGAAATGACTTAATTTTGTTTCGATGTTCAACGCAGTTATTGTGCAACGTTAGATGTAGTAAACCATTGCACGAAATTTTGAAGAGTTTGCAGAGGTAAAAGTCCATAGCGTATACTTTCCGTATGGTTAATTTTAGTTGCCACTAGAAATTTCAAAAAATTACATTCAAATGAATAAAATTCATGAATTAAGACACTTCAATATTGTTTTTAAATAAAGAAAATATTAAGCACCGAACAAGGTGTGAACTCGGAACCTTTCGCTTGGCAGCCATACGCTTTTCCATTATGCTAACGCAGCTCGTCATTTAATAGCTCTCCTGGAGGACTTTAAAATATCATGCAAAATACCGACAAACACTGTTAATATGACTACGAATTACTCACGTTTGGTCGAAGTACAATAGGAAATAAACAATTACCGCTGTTCTTTATTGCGAAAAAGCAGTTGGTGAGAATGATACAGACACCTTTCCTTGCTAACGCCTGAATTAGGAGGCTTATTGCTTGTTTGGTTTAATTAATTAATAGAATATGAAGCAATTGGTATGAAAATGCTTTTTCCAAACTTTCTATAAAAGAAAGTCTGCTATCAATACATTGCTTTTGTTCAATTACTTTATTTATGACTGAACATTTCTAAAACTGAAGACACTCGTCCGTGCCCTGCACTGCAGTTGAGCTCTGGCAACATTGTTCTCTGTTCATTGGCTGACTGTGTTTTGTGACATTACATGCGCAGAACGATCCTAAACTTGGCCGCCGTCATAAATGACGCGCACTTTAGCTATCTGCATGGTTGTGGCTGATTACATTGTATTGGTGCTGCCATTTGACTAGAATGAAGTGCCTTGTCAGGTGAAGAGGGTGAGAGGACACAAAAGAGGCAGGGATGGGGAGGAAGGGTGATAGAGACGTGTGGCTGATGGCGGGCAGGGAGAAGCAACAAGGGGATGGGATAGTAATGTGTCACCTGTGAGATTGTGTGTGGGACACAATGAAGTGACTAACTAGATTGGAAGGGATCAGGACTGAGGAAGAGGGACATTGTGAGGAGCAGAGAGTGGGTGTACATGGAGGGGAATGGAGGTGTGGGTGGGACACAAGTTAGCGGAGAGCTGATGAATGACATTTTGTGAAGACTAAGTAATGTTTCAAATCTTTTTACTTGGCTCTTGACTGCTCAGTGCCTCAGTTATATGGTGAGTTGTTATGTCTATTCCTTCCATTCTTTGTATTCCACTTGAACGTTCCATTAGCCTGTGCTTATTAGTAAAACCTTGTGATTTCACTGTAGAATTCAGAGCTTTTGTTAATGCAAGACTATAATGAATGAAAATTATTGGCAACACTTTAATACTCATGCAGTTTTTCTCTCGGAGCAGAGTATTATCCTTTTTCTCAAGTACCATGGTTTTTCATACATAAAGTCAATTCACAGAGTGCATATACATACAAGGTTCATCTGAAAAGTTCGTTGAATGGTCTCAGAAAATAAAAGAAGTAACCACTTCTTGAAAGATTGTCCAAAGTGTTGTGGTCATGTGTAGCAGGATATCTGCAACGTCTGCATGCTCAACTTCCTCACGCAAATCGAGGTGGCTGTTGTTAGACACCCTCCTTCCAGATTTGGCGCCGGCAGACTTTTTTGTGTCCCTGCCTTAAATTAGCCATGAAAGGCTTATGCTTCAAGCGATTCCACAAGTAGTATTTACTGATATTTTCCAGTGCTTTACAACTGAAGTCAGAAATGCGTTGTAGATAATAGTGATTATTTTGAAAGACAGTAATAGTATTTCATTTGTAATTCCTGTTTTCTTTATTTTCTGAGGTCATTAATTGACTTTTTCAGTGCACCTTGTATATATTTTTAAGTTGTTTGCATTTTTTTCGAAGTATGTCTTAGGAAAATTATCAGCTTTTTAATTCCTTGTATGTAGTTTTTGACAGACTGCTAATGTATATTTCACAATTATTTGTTCTAGATGAACATCCTTATGCTCAAGTTGGATCCTCTGTTCAAAATACATCAGGACGTGCAGTGGAATTAAGGCATGAGGAGCATGTGAGGTACAGCAATATTAATTTTTGTAGGGTATATAGCATTGCTACAAGCAACTTTAAGCTACTCTCAAAACCACAAAACAGTCAGATAACAAAGGTGTAATTGTCTATTCTGTATCAAAATATATTCTTTCAGTAATTTATTATAGATTTGCAGGCAATTGTTCTATTGTCCCTTTGTTTCATTTAATTCACAAATCACTTACCACCTTCCACTACTGCATAAAAGAATGGGAAAGCTGGGGGCATGGAAGCCATGACAGCACAGAAGAAGGTGAAGTGACCTGTTTGCTAAATATTTTTGTCCAAAAGTTTGTGTCATGAGATACTGATTTATTTGTGTACACTGAGACTTTTTTAACATGGTGTGATATTCGCTGCCATTATTTAATTATATAAATGGATTTTGTGTATTATGATGCCTCAAAAGTAAGACCACAAATCTGTGGGTTTAGTGTTCAATTCCCAGTTGTCCTTAGGTTTTGTTCTGAGATTGAAGATTATTTATTTCTTGCACTGCTGTATGTATTTGAATTATGAAAATGTACTCATGCTTTGGATTCCCTTTCCCACTGGAGATTCTCTATAATCAGATGATGTACTCTCTAAGTTAGGAGGAGGTAAATACATTCCCTCCGCAAACATGCCTTCGCCCTAGCCAGATTACACTCCCATATTTTATTTTCTCAGGCTTGTCTGACATTTGGCATCACCCCCAAAGGCCTCACACTTAAAGTTCCCATCTCTGGCTGCAACCCTTCTTTCCATCAGTCCCTATACCAGTTCCAAACCGAACAATCCATTGCCCTCACCCACCTAATCCTTCACTTACACATCCACTCAGCCAATCAACACACCCATCAACTCCTCTCCCACATCCACACCGGTTGTTCAGAGCATCCTCCTACAGGCCAACCGCAAATTAGAACAGCATGCCACCCTCCACCTTAAAAAACTATCCAATCTCCTGGTTTCCCACCTCCGGAAAGGCAACTCACTCACCCTTCACAACCTTTCCAGCAAACCTCAACCTCCTCTCATTGCACACAAACCCAGTCTCTCCCATCTACTCAATCTCCCACTTCCAGCTCCACTCCCTCCAAAACCTCAAAATTCCAATCAACACAATCTGGAACCACAACATGGGGTGTAGTAGTTAACCTCTCCTCCAAACCTCTCTCCCAATCCGAAACCTCTGTCCTATCCAAAGGCCTCACCTTCAGCCCCACTCCCAGATTTAACCAAACAGCCCTTGTCAAAGATTTACTGTCCTACACCCGTACTCTCTGCTGGAAATATCACTTTGCCACGAAGAAAAATGATCCTAATCCTACTCCTAATGATCCAACTCCCCAAGATACTATCCAAATTGAACCATGCCTGGAACAGTTCCGTCCTCCGTCACAGCGGGACCCACCTCCTCTTCCTCAAAATCACCCTCTCCTAACCTTCCAGGAATTTCTGACTTCCAGCCTTGCCTCCCAATCCTTCTTAAAAAACCTTAATCCTACTCCCAACATCACCACTGCTGAAGCCCAGGCTATCCGTGATCTGAAGGCTGACCAATCCATCGTCATTCTTCCGGCGGACAAGAGTTCCACGACTGTGGTACTTGATCGTCGGGAGTATGTGGCTGAGGGACTGCGTCAGCTTTCAGACAACACTACTTACAAAGTTTGCCATGGTAATCCCATTCCTGATGTCCAGGCGGAGCTTCAAGGAATCCTCAGAACCTTAGGCCCCCTACAAAACCTTTCACCTGACTCCATCAACCTCCTGACCCCACCAACACCCCGCACCCCTACCTTCTACCTTCTTCCCAAAATTCACAAACCCAATCATCCCGGCCGTCCCATTGTAGCTGGTTACCAAGCCCCCACAGAACGCATCTCTGCCTACGTAGATCAACACCTTCAACCCATTACATGCAGTCTCCCATCCTTCATCAAAGACACCAACCACTTTCTCGAACGCCTGGAATCCCTACCCAGTCTGTTACCCCCGGAAACCATCCTTGTAACCATTGATGCCACTTCCTTATACACAAATATTCCGCATGTCCAGGGCCTCGCTGCGATGGAGCACTTCCTTTCACGCCGATCACCTGCCGCCCTACCTAAAACCTCTTTCCTCATTACCTTAGCCAGCTTCATCCTGACCCACAACTTCTTCACTTTTGAAGGCCAGACATACCAACAATTAAAGGGAACAGCCATGGGTACCAGGATGGCCCCCTCGTACGCCAACCTATTCATGGGTCGCTTAGAGGAAGCCTTCTTGGTTACCCAGGCCTGCCAACCCAAAGTTTGGTACAGATTTATTGATGACATTTTCATGATCTGGACTCACAGTGAAGAAGAACTCCAGAATTTCCTCTCCAACCTCAACTCCTTTGGTTCCATCAGATTCACATGGTCCTACTCTAAATCCCATGCCACTTTCCTTGACGTTGACCTCCACCTGTCCAATGGCCAGCTTCACACGTCCGTCCACATCAAACCCACCAACAAGCAACAGTACCTCCATTATGACAGCTGCCACCCATTCCACATCAAACGGTCCCTTCCCTACAGCCTAGGTCTTCGTGGCAAACGAATCTGCTCCAGTCCGGAATCCTTGAACCATTACACCAACAACCTGAAAACAGCTTTTGCATCCCGTAACTACCCTCCCGACCTGGTACAGAAGCAAATAACCAGAGCCACTTCCTCATCTCCTCAAACCCGGAACCTTCCACAGAAGAACCCCAAAAGTGCCCCACTTGTGACAGGATACTTTCCGGGACTGGATCAGATTCTGAATGTGGCTCTCCAGCAGGGATACGACTTCCTCAAATCCTGCCCTGAAATGAGATCCATCCTTCATGAAATCCTCCCCACTCCACCAAGAGTGTCTTTCCGCCGTCCACCTAACCTTCGTAACCTCTTAGTTCATCCCTATGAAATCCCCAAACCACCTTCCCTACCCTCTGGCTCCTACCCCTGTAACCGCCCCCGGTGTAAAACCTGTCCCATGCACCCTCCCACCACCACCTATTCCAGTCCTGTAACCCGGAAGGTGTACACGATCAAAGGCAGAGCCACGTGTGAAAGCACCCACGTGATTTACCAACTGACCTGCCTACACTGAAGCGTTCTATGTGGGAATGACCAGCAAGAAACTGTCCATTCGCATGAATGGACACTGGCAGACAGTGTTTGTTGGCAATGAGTATCACCCTGTGGCTAAACATGCCTTGGTGCACGGCCAGCACATCTTGGCACAGTGTTACACCGTCCGGGTTATCTGGATACTTCCCACTAACACCAACCTGTCAGAACTCCGGAGATGGGAACTTGCCCTTCAGCATATCCTCTCTTCTCGCTATCCACCAGGCCTCAATCTCCGCTAATTTCTAATTTCAATCTGCCGCCGCTCATACCTCACCTGTCTTTCAACATCATCTTTGCCTCTGTACTTCCGTCCCGACTGACATCTCTGACGAAACTCTTTGCCTTTACAAATGTCTGCTTGTGTCTGTGTATGTGTGGATGGATATGTGTGTGTGTGTGCGAGTGTATACCTGTCCTTTTTTCCCCCTAAGGTAAGTCTTTCCGCTCCCGGGATTGGAATGACTCCTTACCCTCTCCCTTAAAACCCATATCCTTTTGTCTTTCCTTCTCCTTCCCTCTTTCCTGACGAGGCAACCGTTGGTTGCGAAAGCTAGGATTTTGTGTGTATGTTTGTGTTTGTTTGTGTGTCTATCGACCTGCCAGCACTTTTGTTTGGTAAGTCTCATCATCTTTCTTTTTAATATAAGAAAATATATATTTAAAGTTCTTACCACTTTCATTTTGCATTAGTAATTTCCAATAATTTAGCAACATTTTTATGCCGTATATCATTCTCTTTCAATGTTAAGTAATTGCATCACTAAAGTGAAAGTGGCATTACAGTGTTTGTGTAGCCACAGTAATTACAGAAGTGCAGAAAATTGATCCAAGACTTCAACTTTATTATCTAGAAATGCTTCATCAGTACCTCCAGCACAAATAGAGTGTGAACCAATTCCACCACCTCGGACTCGACGAGCTGTCTCATTGAATCCTCCACCAGTGGAGCAAGCTTCTCATGAGATTCCAGCTGCTCCAGCAATAATGGGCCATATTCATGCCAATCAAGATCTTCCTTACATGACGCCACCCATACCTGGATTCAGTGGAGATTCACAGGATTCCAGTAAGTGACTATGAATTGTATTGATTTGTTTTGTATTTTGTGTCCTTTGCTCTCAGTAATACATCAAGAGCTAACAGAGAAGACAGATATCCCACACATTTGATTCCTGTGTTCAGTCTCTATCACATCAGATCAGTAACTTCAGACCCAGACTGTCATCTAAGGAAAGAAATATGAGGTGGAATCCAAAATTTTTGGGACTGATGCTGCCATCTGGAAAGTAGGAGTAGTAGATCTTTGCACTGCTGGGTGGCGAGAGCTGCATATCTGATGAGTCAGTGTGCTGAGTGGCATTCAGCTGGGAGGACATGTTGCGCGTCCACAGTAATTTCCGTAGTAATCTGTGTTTGGTGTGTGGAAATTTTACGATGTTTCCGTGAACAGAACAGTGTGTGTGTGTGTGTGTGTGTGTGTGTGTGTGTGTGTGTGTGTGTGTGTGTGTGTGTGTGTGTGTGTGTATCAGATTCTGTGCGAATCTCAGGAAAAGTGCTACAGAGACCCTTGCAATGATTCAACAAGTGTTTGGGGGACAGAGCATGAGCCGTACGCACGTGTTTGAGTGGCATGCTTGGTTCAGGACTGGCCGTACAGATGTCGAAGATGATGCTCGTACTGGAAGGCCCGTTAGCCGCACAATATCAGACATTGTTGTCAAACTTCAACAGCTGGTTCATGCGGATCGACGTCGAACCATTCAAGACCTTGCAGATGAAGTGGGTATTGGTTACGGAACATGTAAACAAATAGGGCATGAATCATTATAATGTTAAAATTGTTGTAGATATCTATTGTACACAGACTGTCGTGTGTAGCTATATTACAGCTATCAAATTCTAAATGGTGGCCTCACTTCTTCATTGTATTGAGCATTGCAGTAGTGTCCAATGTGTCCAAGAAGAGTGGCCATTTAGTATTTGACAGCTTTGTCATGTACACATGGCAACCTGTGCGCCCCCCCCCCCCCCCCCCCCCCCCAGGGGGTCCACAACTCTTTTGTGGATACGTGCGTAGCGAGCACGGGACCCCGAGCTAATGTGGCCTTCCTTCCTTTCAGGGCTGCATACCTTCCCATTCCGCATCCTTCCCCATCCCTATCTTCGCCCCTCCTCCCCTCACCTCTGGCTCTTTCCTTCCCTTTCTCCCCATCTGGGAGTATGGTTTGTGCCTACGTCCGGAGACGGACGCTCGTAAATGTACTGCATTCTTTGCCTTCCTTGCTTTTATGTCTTCTTCCTTCCTTTGTCCTTCTCTGTCTTCTTCCTTCCTTTGTCCTTCTCTTTTCCTTACCTCTTCTCTTTCCCTTTTCTCCGCTGCGGCGTTTGAGACCTCTCTTCCTTCCTTTCCCTGTCTCTTTCTTCCTCCCTGTGCGTGTCTGAAGGCCGACCCACGCCCTTCGTGCGTAGCCGGTGACGGGGTAACGCGTAATTCCCCGCCCCGGGTAGACAGGTAGGACACGTACGTACCCCCTGGTAACGGCCAGGCCCAGGGAGGGGTGATTACCCGAGCTGATACCTTCCGAAAATGCCGATTGGTCCCTCCGTCCGTTTGTTGGAAGGTGTGACCTGAGGTGTGAACAATCACCTAAGGCGGGAGTGCCCTCAGAGAGGGCCCCCACAAGGGAGGAGCGCGCCATCGGAGACGCCGGTAATCATGGGGGATTCTTCCGCAATGGTTTCCTCACCTTCCACTAAGTCTGCTCACAAACGTAAGTATACTGAGTCTCAGCCACAGACGATTCTTCCATCGTTGCCACAGTTCCTTGTTGTTTCTCGGTCTGATGAAGGTCACGACTTCTCCACGGTCAACCCTTTCATTATTCAGAAAGGTGTCGATGCAATAGCAAGTCCTGTAAAGTCTTGTTCCAGATTACGGAATGGCACCCTGTTGTTAGAAACACACAGTGCCCTCCAGGCACAAAAATTGCTGCGTACTTCTCTGCTCCACACCTTCCCTGTCCGGGTGGAACCGCACCGTACCTTAAATTCCTCGCGTGGAGTCGTTTATACACGCTCCCTCGATGGATTGTCTGACGAAGAAATTCAGCACTATCTGTCTGACCAGGGCGTAACGGCAGTTCATAGAGTAATGAAACGGGTTGACACAAACATCATTCCAACCCGCACTGTCTTCTTGACATTTGACACAGTTCAACTCCCATCGAAAATCAAAGCAGGCTATGAGATAATTTCCGTTCGCCCTTCCGTCCCAAACCCTACGCGTTGCTATCGATGTCAGCGGTTCAATCACACCAGCCAGTCCTGTTCCAATCCAGCCAAATGTGTTACGTGTGGCAAGGATGCCCATGAGGGTGCTTGTCCACCTCCATCCCCTCGCTGCATCAACTGTATGGGTGACCCTGCTGCTTCCTCTCGAGATTGCCCCGTTTTTAAGGACGAGAAGCTCATCCAGGAAATAAGGGTGAAGGAAAAGGTGTCGACCTTTGCTGCTCGAAAATTATTCGCCAGTCGCAAGCCCACCGTGCCTCAGACAGGAAAATACAGCACTGTCCTTGCTTCTCCTCGGCCAACAAAGGAGGCGGCCACGCAGACTTGCGACCTCACCTTTAGTACCACGGTCGTCAGATCGGCCAGCGCAAAGATCGCTCGTTCAACCTCACCACTTTCGCCTGCCCACTCTATGGCTCACCCTTCGTCGGGTTCTGCTACATCTCGAGCCCAAAAGTCGGCCGCCAAGTCTTCGAAAAAAGAGCATACTCGTGAAGAGTTTTTACGTACCGCAACTTCACAACCATCGGTTCCTTCTTCATCTAAACCACATTCTTCCAAGAAGGCTACAAAGAAACCCAGTTCCTCTCCTTCTCCGCCAAGGCGTGCCCCCTCTACAGCACCACCTGGCGGAAATCGCCCTCGGCCATCTTCTGTGTCGCCGAGGCGCACTGCTGGTGGCCGGTCAACCGGCCGATCGCTGGTGGCAGGGACTGCTCCTGACCAACCTATGGATCAGGATCTTCTGCCTTCGGCTGAATGCCATTCCATGCTGTCGGTTGCTAGCTCCGAGCAGTCTTTGAGTTGACAGCAACTTTGGTCACATTCCTCCATTTTCTTTTCACCCCATGTCCATTATCCACTGGAATATCCGCGGCATTCGAGCCAATCGGGATGAATTGTCGGTCCTCTTACGCTCCTACTCGCCGGTCATCTTCTGTCTTCAGGAAACAAAGCTGCGTCCCCATGACCGCTTTGTTCTCCCTCACTTTCAGTCCGTCCGATATGACCTCCCCTCTGTTGAAGGCACTCCAGCCCATGGAGGACTCATGATTCTTCTCCATGATACTCTCCATTATCACCCAATCCCCTTAAACAGTTCCTTCCAAGCTGTCGCCGTCCGTCTTTCCCTTTCTGGATACACGTTCTCTCTTTGTACTGTATACATTCCATCATCCACACCAATGGCACGAGCTGATCTCCTTCATCTTCTTGGTCAGCTTCCACCCCCCTATTTGCTGGTTGGGGACTTCAATGCCCACCACCCGCTTTGGGGATCTCCTCATCCTTGTCCACGTGGCTCTCTATTGCTAGACGTCTTCCACCAAGCGGATCTAGTTTGCCTCAACACTGGGGTCCCCACATTTTTGTCTGCCTCCACGACAAATTTATCTCATTTGGACCTTGCGGTCGGTACTGTTCCGCTAGCTCGGCGCTTCGAATGGTTCGCCCTTGATGATACACACTCGAGTGACCACTTTCCATGTGTCCTTAGACTGCAGTCTCCACTGCCATATATGCGCTCGCGACGCTGGAAATTTGCCCAAGCCGATTGGACACTTTTTTCGTCTCTCGCGACATTCGATGACCGTCGCTTTCCCAGCGTCGACGATGAGGTCACACATATTACCGACGTTATTCTTACAGCTGCGGAACGTTCAATACCACGCACCTCCGAATTGTCCCGGCGCCCCCCAGTTCCATGGTGGAACGAGGCATGCCGTGACACACTACGTGAGCGGCGACGTGCTCTACGCAATTTCCGTCACCATCCTACTTTGGCCAACTGTATCCGCTATAAGCAGCTCCGTGCGCGATGCCGTCGCGTCATCCGCGATAGCAAGAAGGCAAGCTGGAAATTCTTTATTAGCTCATTTAACACCTTCACTCCCTCCTCAGAAGTTTGGAGTCGGCTTCGATGGTTCTCAGGCGCGCCTAGTTTCTCCCCGGTCTCTGGGCTCACTGTCGCGCATGATACCTTAGTGGACCCCGTCGCAATTTGTAACTCATTGGGTCAGCACTTTGCTGAGATTTCGAGCTCTTCAAATTACCCGCCAGCGTTTCTCCCGAAGAAACGTGCAGCAGAAGTGCGACATCTTGCTTTCTCCTCTCCAAATCACGAAAGCTACAATACTGTTTTCTCCATGCGGGAACTCCAACATGCCCTCTCTTCTTCTCGCTCCTCCGCCCCAGGACCGGATGGAATCCATGTCCAGATGTTGCTGCATTTATCAACCCATAGTCTGCGTTACCTCCTTCGCCTTTATAATCGAATTTGGACCGACAGTACCTTTCCCAGACGGTGGCGGGAAGCTATTGTCGTTCCCGTTCCGAAACCTGGAAAGGACAAACATCTCCCCTCTAGCTATCGTCCCATTTCTCTCACGAGTAGTGTCTGTAAGGTTTTGGAGCGTATGGTGAATTACCGTTTAGCTTGGTGGCTGGAATCCCGCAGTCTTTTAACACCTGCCCAATGCGGATTCCGAAAGCATCGTTCTGCAGTTGACCATCTTGTTGCTCTCTCCACTTACATCATGAACAATTTTCTCCGGAAACGCCAAACGGTAGCAATATTTTTTGATCTGGAGAGAGCATACGATACCTGTTGGAGGACAGGCATCCTCCGCACACTGTTCTCTTGGGGCTTTCGAGGCCGGCTGCCCCTTTTTCTTCGCGAATTTATGGCAGAGCGCACATTTAGGGTGCGGGTGAACACTACTCTCTCCCGTACTTTCTCCCAAGAAAACGGGGTACCCCAGGGTTCCGTGCTGAGTGTTGTACTGTTTGCCATCGCCATAAATCCAATTATGGATTGTCTCCCTCCTGATGTCTCGGGCTCCCTCTTTGTGGACGATTTTGCGATCTACTACAGCGCTCAACGGACCAGCCTTCTTGAACGACGTCTTCAAGGATGTCTCGATCGCCTCCACTCGTGGAGCATCGAAACTGGCTTCCATTTCTCACCCAGTAAGACCGTTTGTGTCAATTTTTGGCGACGTAAGGAGTTTCTTCCGCCCTCCTTACATCTAGGTCCTGTCAACCTTCCGTTTTCAGACATCGCTAAATTCTTGGGTCTTATGTTTGACAGAAAACTATGCTGGTCCTCCCACGTTTCCTATCTTTCGGCTCGCTGTCTGCGATCGCTTAACACCCTCCGTGTCCTGAATGGTACCTCCTGGGGAGCGGACAGAGTGGTCCTTCTCCGCCTCTATCGCGCCTTAGTGCGCTCGAAATTGAATTATGGAAGCATAGTCTACTCCTCTGCTTGGCCGTCTATTCTTCGGCGTCTCGATTCTATCCACCACCGTGGATTACGTTTAGTGTCTGGAGCTTTTTACACTAGCCCTGTGGAAAGCCTTTATGCTGAGACTGCTGAACCTCCGCTGTCCAATCGGCGAGCAGTCCTCCTGAGTCGTTATGCTAGCCATCTGTCTTCCATGCCTGCTAATCCAGCCCACGACCTTTTTTTCGATGCCTCCTTTGATGTAGGGTATGCAGGCCGCTCCTCCTCCCTACTACCCCCGGGAGTCCGCTTCCGTCAACTGCTCCATTCTCTTTCCTTCCGCTTTCCTAAAACCTTCTTGACAACTTGGGGTACAGCACCGCCTTGGCTCCGTCCCCGAATCTGCCTGCTCCGTGACCTTTGTCAATTTCCCAAGGATGGTACCCCTACACTTATTTATCGTCGGGCATTTGCTGCTCTATGTGCACAAATGACGGACGCCACATTTATTTACACTGACGGCTCGAAAACATCGTTAGGTGTAGGGAGCGCCTATATTGTTGGCGACACCCCAAATCGCTTTCGGCTTCCCGACCAATGTTCGGTTTATACTGCGGAGCTTTACGCTGTTCTCCAGGCTGTCCACTACATCAGCCGCCATCAGCGGATACAGTACGTTATCTGCTCCGATTCTCTCAGCTCTCCCCTCAGTCTCCAAGCTCTTTACCCTGTGCACCCTCTGGTCCACCGGATTCAGGACTGTCTGCGCTTGCTCCACCTGGGGGGCGTCTCGGTGGCGTTCCTCTGGCTCCCGGGACACGCTGGTATCTGTGGGAATGAGGCGGCTGATATAGCGGCCAAGGCTGCACTCTCTCTTCCTCGGCCAGCTATTCAGTCGCTTCCCTTCACCGATATACGGAGCGGTTTATGTCGCCAAGTTGCTCATTTATGGCATGCGCATTGGTCGGCACTTCCCCGTAATAAATTGCGGGAAGTGAAAGCCCTTCCTTGCGCTTGGACCTCTTCCTCCCGAACGCGTCGTCGGGAGGAGGTAATTTTAGCTAGACTCCGGATAGGGCACTGTCGTTTTAGCCATCGACATCTTTTAAGCGGCGATCCTCCCCCACTCTGTCCCCACTGCTCTCAGCTGTGGACGGTACGACACCTTTTAATTGAATGCCCCTATTTTAATCCGTTACGCTCCCGTCTACAGCTGTCGCCTGATTTATCGTCGATTTTAGCAGATGACACGCGCTCAGCCGACCGCGTTCTCCAGTTTATTAGTGACAGTGAAATGACGTCAGTCATTTGAAGCTTTTTTTGGGGACAACCACCCCCTTTCTGTAGCAGATTTTTAAGCTTTCTTCTATTTTTAGTTTCTCCAATTTTCTGACTTTGTTCCCATTGCTGCTGGTTTTCAATTTCGGTTTTTTACTGTCTTAAGTCACGGGCTGGGCGCTAATGACCATAGAAGTTTTGCGCCCTAAAAACCACAAACCAAAAAAAAAAGAAAACCTGTGCGCCACAGAGATCTATGTCAATTTTTACATCATAAAGGTTTCATACTTGAGACACACACATTGTTTGATATAGACTTACAAAATATATTCCACAGATGATGGGCTGTATGCCCAAATACCGATCTGGCAATCGCTGGCAATCTGGCTTCACAAACTGACTTGCGAAGAACAGTACACAGATTATGTATACACTGCTTGGCAATAGTTAAGGAACAACTGAAACTTGATAAGGAACAGCTGCCAATTGGTACAGAACACCTGACCAATGATGATAAAAGGAAATGTAGAGGGTGGGATGTGTTAACTGCAATGAAGTCTGTGCACAAATGCTCTGTATGCATTCGACAGTTTATGAAGTACAGTGTCTGTCGAAGGTTGTTGTTTAACTGATATAGTGTGACATTTGCTTTGGTATGACATGTCTGCAAGACATCATATGAATGCTTACAATTGTTTATGAGCAGCTGGGTAGCTCGAAGCCAGTCAGTGTCATTACTGTGGCGGCAGTAATGGCCGTGTCCAAAAGTGTGATCCTGTGATTAAAAATGGCCGCTGAAGGTGGAAACACTATGTGAAAGCATGCCAGTAATCGTAGATGGATTACCGAACCACAAGAGGATCAATACGTAAACCTAGTGGCAAAAAGGAACAGACAACTCACTCCTAGGTAGACCACTGCAGACCTTGCAACCACTGCTGGTAAATTTGTCTTTGCCACATCCATTTCACGGTGATTAAATTGGGCTGTTTTGTGCGCTCGGAAGCCTGTTAAATTCATCCCACTTCAACCAAGCCGTCATGGAGAAAGAGTTCAGTGGTACAAGGAATCTTTTAGTTGGGGGTCAGCCATAGTGGTCCACAGTGAAGTTCTCCAACAAATCTTGCTTAACTGTGCCGAGTGATTCTGGCCACCAAGTAGAGTGGGGAGAGAGGGCAACATGTTACGCACCACAGAATGTTCATAAATATCATCAACATGGCCTAGGCGTTACAGTTTGGGCAGGCATTATGCACAGTGGCCGAACACAGAACTGCATAAATTTGTACAGCACAGCAGTATTGCAGGGAGATTATTCTGGATCATGTCTGTCTGTTTATCGTGTGGTTGGTCCCAACTTTCTGTTTATGGATGACAGAGCCCACCCTCACAGGACTGCTGGGATGTAGAACACGCTGGAGAGTGGAGTTATTGAATGTATGGAATGGCCGGCATTCTCCCCAGACCTAAACTCTGAAGAGCAAGCATGGGATGTTCTTGGCAGATATATTTCTCAATGAAAACCCCCCCTCCAAAAACTCTGCAAATATTGAAAACTGTCTGGAGAGAAGAGTGGGACAATATTCCCCATGGACTCTGGACAGTTTAGTAGCCAGCATAAATAATATGTGTAAAATGTGCTTTAGTGCCTGAGGAGGGGGATACTCCTTACTGAGAGTCTGATATCAACTTCTATGTTGGAAGACTGACCTGTGTCAGACATGAACGTTATTTATATCTGTTAGCCTATATCCCATTGCCTACCATTTTTGGGTATAAATACACTTCTCCACCTCTATTATGTATGTACTGCGTGTCATGTCATCCATCATTGTTTGTGATTACTTCTGTCCAACAATGCCTCTGTTAACTATGTAAGAATTAGAACTAATAATAATAGTAATAGTAGTAGTTTTTGTTGTTGTAATAATAATAATAATAAACCCCGTGGAGGCCCGGGAAAAGAATAGGCCTCAGGTATGTTCTGCCAGTCGTAAAAGGCGACGAAAAGAACAAACCACTAATAGGGCTAACCCCACTTTTAGTGTGATTAGTTGGTTCAGGACAGAACTAATGAAGCCTCGGACAAGCGCTGTCATGGTCGGGGACTACGCTTGAACCCTATGCCCATCCACAATGGTAATGACACTGCTAACCACATGGAAAATGATTTAAATCCAAATAGAGGTGTTTTGCAGGAATGAAAACAAAGACAGAGGATGAGATGGTCAGATGAAGTTAACCAACACCTATGTTCTGTTACTACCAAGCAACAAACTTAAGAACCAACACAACTGGATACAGATCACAAGTATACACAACATTTATTACCAGATACCCAGAATTAAATTTTTTAACAGAACGACGACTAGCTGATCAGATCCATGTAATAATCAAAAATAACAGGATACCCCAGTCAGAATTAGAAAACATCAAACAACAAGTACAACAAATACTGGAACAAAGTAATGTGCAATCAGAAGAAGAAGAAGAAGAAGAAGAAGAAGAAGAAGAAGAAGAAATACAGTAATGGACTCAAACATCCCAGAGCAAACAAACAAAGAACTACATACATCAATTAAACAATCAGAGGAAAACGAAATCTAAAGACAGCCACCAGAACAAGCACAAATAGAACACGAAGTGACACACATGTTAGATATAGAAGAAAATTTTCAGCTGACATACATATATAGAATACAAAGACACAAATACAGACATTAGACCATTCTTGCATAGACCGCCAAATGACCCACAAGTCGAAACAACAATAAAAACTATCAACACAATCATACACAACAAAATAAATGAAAACACAACTATGGAAGAGTTAAAACTACTTGTTTATATAGGAGCACTCACTACACTAAATATACACACTAGGCAGAGATCAGAACCACAGAAGAAACCCACAAAACCAGCATGGCAACACAGGCTACAGATCAGAATAGAAAAACTGAGAAAAGACATCGGACAGCTAACACAATTTATAAGAAATGAAATATCAGAAAAAAAACGAAAAAGGTTAGGTAAAATCTCACAACAAGAAGTGATAGAGCAATTAGATGAAAAGAAGCAGAAATTACAAGCATCGGCCAAACGACTTAGAAGGTACAAAAAAGTGAAAATAGAAGGAAACAAAACCAAACATTCAACACAAACCAAAAGAAATTTTACCAGACATTAGATAACACACACATTAAAATAGACAATCCACCAAACATAACAGACATGGAACACTTCTGGAGCAACATACGGTCAAACCCGGTACAACATAACAGGCATGCACGGTGGATACAAGCAGAAACAGACACATACAAGATGATACCACGAACGCCTGAAGTGATAATTTTGCAACATGAAGTCACCCAAGCAATTAATTCTACTCACAATTGGAAAGCCCCTGGAAAAGATAAAATAGCAAATTTCTGGATAAAGAAGTTCACCTCAACACATTCACATCTAACTAAATTATTCAACAGTTACATTGCAGACCCATACACATTCCCTGATACACTTACACATGGAATAACTTATCTGAAACCTAAAGATCAAGCAGACACAGCAAACCCAGCTAAATATCGCCCCATAACATGCCTACCAACAATATACAAAATATTAACTTCAGTCATTACACAGAAATTAATGACACGTACAACACAGAACAAAATTATAAATGAAGAACAAAAAGGCTGTTGCAAAGGAGCACGAGGATGTAAAGAGCAACTGATAATAGATGCAGAGGTGACATATCAAGCTAAAACTAAACAAAGGTCACTACGCTGCGCATACATTGATTACCAAAAAGCTTTTGATAGTGTACCCCACTCATGGTTACTACAGATATTGGAAATATACAAAGTAGATCCTAAATTGATACAGTTCCTAAACATAGTAATGAAAAATTGGAAAACCACACTTAATATCCAAACAAATTCAAGTAATATCACATCACAGCCAATACAGATTTAGCGTGGAATATACCAAGGAGACTCATTAAGTTCTTTCTGGTTCTGCCTTGCTCTGAACCCACTATGCAACATGCTACATAATACAAATTATGGATATAATATTACTGGAACATACCAACACAAAATCACACATTTGCTATATATGGACGATCTAAAACTACTGGCAGCAACAAATCAACAACTCAACCAATTACTAAAGATAACAGGAGTATTCAGCAATGATATAAATATGGCTTTTGGAACAGACAAATGTAAGAAAAATAGCATGATCAAGGGAAAACACACTAAACAAGAAGATTACATATTGGATAACCACAGCGACTGCATAGAAGCGATGGAAAAAACAGATGTCTATAAATATCTAGGATACATACAAAAATAGGAATAGATAATACAAATATTAAAGAAGAACTAAAAGAAAAATATAGACAAAGGCTAACAAAAATACTGAAAACAGAATTGACAGCAAGAAACAAGACAAAAGCTATAAATACTTCTGCTATACCAATATTGACCTATTCATTTGGAGTAGTGAAATGGAGTAACACAAATATAGAATACATCACATACATTAAGCAACAGAAAGATTCACATTAAGCAGAAAGGAAGGAGGAAGAGGATTTATCGACATAAAAAACCTACATTATGGACAGATAGACAATTTAAGAAAATTCCAGAACGAGCAGAAACTAGCAAAATACACAAAGCAATCACTCATATAAATACATCGGCTACACCATTGCAATTTCATAACCACTTCTACAACCCTTTAGATCACATAACATCAACAGATACAAAGAAAGTAAATTGGAAAAAGAAAACACTACACGGCAAGCACCCGTATCATCTAACACAGCCACACATAGATCAAGACGCATCCAACACATGGCTAAGAAACGGCAATATATACAGTGAGACGGAAGGATTCATGATCGCAATACAGGATCAAACAATAAACACCAGATATTACAGCAAGCATATTATTAAAGATTCCAATACCACAGCAGATAAATGCAGACTTTGCAAACAACAAATAGAAACAGTAGATCACACACAAGCGGATGTACAATACTAGCAAATACAGAATACCCCAGAAGACATGACAATGTAGCAAAAATAATACATCAACAACTTGCCATACAACATAAACTAATAAAACAACACGTTCTCACATACAAGTATGCACCACAAAATGTACTGGAGAATGATGAATACAATTTATACTAGAACAGAACCATTATAACAGATAAAACACCACCACTTAACAAACCTGACATCATACTCACCAATAAAAAGAAGAAATTAACACAACTAATCGAAATATCCATATCCAGTACAACAAATATACAAAAGAAAACAGGAGAAAAAAATTGAAAAATGCATCCAACTGGCTGAGGAAGTCAAGGACATGTGGCTTCAGGATAAAGTTGACATTATACCAATTATACTATCAACTACAGGACTCATACCACACAATATCCACCAGTAGTACATCAATGCAATACAGCTACATCCAAACTTATATATACAACTACAGAAATCTGTAATTATTGATACATGTTCAATTACCCGAAAGTTCCTATATGCAATATAACATATGCCGTACAGTTAAAAGGAAGACACGCTTGATCAAGGTCCGCGTCACTTTCCATTTTTGACCAGACATAACGTCTGAGAAAAGAAAGAAATATTAATAATAATAATAATCATAATAATGTCTTTTCTCAGACATTATGTCTAGTCAAAAATGGAAAGTGACGCGGACCTTGATAAAGCGTGACTTCCTTTTAACTGTACAGTATGTGTTATATTGCATTTAGGAACTTTCGGGTGATTGAACATGTATCAATAATTACGGATTTCTGTAGTTGTATATATAAGTTTGGATGTAGCTGTATTGCATTGATGTACTGGTGGATATTGTGTGGTATGACTCCTGTAGTTGATAGTATAGTTGGTATAATGTCAACTTTATCCTGATGCCACATGTCCTTGACTTCCTCAGCCAGTTGGATGTATTTTTCAATTTTTTCTCCTGTTTTCTTTTGTATATTTGTTGTATTGGGTATGGATATTTTGATTAGTTGTGTTAATTTCTTCTTTTTTTTGGTGAGTATGATGTCAGGTTTGTTATTTGGTGTTGTTTTATCTGTTATAATGGTTCTGTTCCAGTATAATGTGTATTCATAATTGTCCAGTACATTTTGTGGTGTATACTTGTATGTGAGAACGTGTTGTTTTATAAGTTTATGTTGTAAGGCAAGTTGTTGATGTATTATTTTTGCTACATTGTCATGTCTCCTGGTGTATTCTGTATTTGCTAGTATTGTACATCCGCTTGTGATGTGATCTACTGTTTCTATTTGTTGTTTGCAAAGTCTGCATTTATCTGTTGTGGTATTGGGATCTTTAATAATATGCTTGCTGTAATATCTGGTGTTTATTGTTTGATCCTGTATTGCAATCATGAATCCTTCCGTCTCACTGTATGTATTGCCTTTTCTTAGCCATGTGTTCGATGCGTCTTAATCGATGTGTGGCTGTGTTAGATGATACGGGTGCTTGCCATGTAGTGTTTTCTTTTTCCAAATTACTTTCTTCGTATCTGTTGATGTTATGTGATCTAAAGGGTTGTAGAAGTGGTTATGAAATTGCAATGGTGTAGCCGATGTATTTATATGAGTGATTGCTTTGTGTATTTTGCTAGTTTCTGCTTGTTATAGAATTTTCTTAAATTGTCTACCTGTCCATAATGTGGGTTTTTTATATCAATAAATCCCCTTCCTCCTTCCTTTCTGCTTAATGTGAATCTTTCTGTTGCTGAATGTATGTGATGTATTCTATATTTGTGGCATTGTGATCGTTTAAGTGTATTGAGTGCTTCTAGGTCTGTGTTACTCCATTTCACTACTCCATATGAGTAGGTCAATATTGGTATAGCATAAGTATTTATAGCTTTTGTCTTGTTTCTTGCTGTCAATTCTGTTTTCAGTATTTTTGTTAGTCTTTGTGTATATTTTTCTTTTAGTTCTTCTTTAATATTTGTGTTATCTATTCCTATTTTTTGTCTGTATCCTAGATATTTATAGGCATCTGTTTTTTCCATCTCTTCTATGCAGTCGCTGTGGTTATCGAGTATGTAATCTTCTTGTTTAGTGTGTTTTCCCTTGACTATGCTATTTTTCTTACATTTGTCTGTTCCAAAAGCCATATTTATATCATTGCTGAATACTGCTGTTATTTTTAGTAGTTGGTTGAGTTGTTGATTTGTTACTGCCAGTAGTTTTAGATCATCCATATATAGCAAATGTGTGATTTTGTGTGGGTATGTTCCAGTAATATTGTATCCATAATTTGTATTATTTAGCATGTTGCATAGTGGGTTCAGAGCAAGGCAGAACCAGAAAGGACTTAATGAGTCTCCTTGGTATATTCCACGCTAAATCTGTATTGGCTGTGATGTGATATTACTTGAATTTGTTTGGATATTAAGTGTGGTTTTTCAATTTTTCATTACTATGTTTAGGAACTGTATCAATTTAGGATCTACTTTGTATATTTCCAATATTTGTAGTAACCATGAGTGGGGTACACAATCAAAATCTTTTTGGTAATCAATGTACTCGTAGTGTAGCGACCTTTGTTTAGTTTTAGCTTGATATGTCACCTCTGCATCTATTATCAGTTGCTCTTTACATCCTCGTGCTCCTTTGCAACAGCCTTTTTGTTCTTCATTTATAATTTTGTTCTGTGTTGTACGTGTCATTAATTTCTGTGTAATGACTGAAGTTAATATTTTGTATATTGTTGGTAGGCATGTTATGGGGCGATATTTAGCTGGGTTTGCTGTGTCTGCTTGATCTTTAGGTTTCAGATAAGTTATTCCATGTGTAAGTGTATCAGGGAATGTGTATGAGTCTGCAATGTAACTGTTGAATAATTTAGTTAGATGTGAATGTGTTGAGGTGAACTTCTTTATCCAGAAATTTGCTATTTTATCTTTTCCAGGGGCTTTCCAATTGTGAGTAGAATTAATTGCTTGGGTGACTTCATGTTGCAAAATTATCACTTCAGGCGTTCGTGGTATCATCTTGTATGTGTCTGTTTCTGCTTGTATCCACCGTGCATGCCTGTTATGTTGTACCGGGTTTGACCGTATGTTGCTCCAGAAGTGTTCCATGTCTGTTATGTTTGGTGGATTGTCTATTTTAATGTGTGTGTTATCTATTGTCTGGTAAAATTTCTTTTGGTTTGTGTTGAATGTTTGGTTTTGTTTCCTTCTATTTTCACTTTTTTGTATCTTCTAAGTCGTTTGGCCAGTGCTTGTAATTTCTGCTTATTTTGATCTAATTGCTCTATCGATTCTTGTTGTGATATTTTACCAAACCTTTTTCGTTTTTTTCTGATATTTCATTTCTTATAAATTGTGTTAGCTGTCCGATGTCTTTTCTCAGGTTTTCTAGTCTGATCTGTAGCCTGTGTTGCCATGCTGGTTTTGTGGGTTTATTATGTGTGTTGGTTGGTTCTGATCTCTGCCTAGTGTGTATATTTAGTGTAGTGAGTGCTCCTATATAAACCAGTATTTGTAACTCTTCCATAGTTGTGTTTTCATTTATTTTGTTGTGTATGATTGTGTTGATAGTTTTTATTGTTGTTTCGACTTGTGGTTTTTTTAAATAATAATGATGATGATGATGATGATGATGATGATGATGATGATGATGATAAGAAGAAGAAGCTGTTGTGGAAGCTGTTGCTTTCAAATGACTCATAATTAACAGGTAATGAGATAGGTGATGACCAGCCCCTATTTTTAGGAACCTTCTTGGAATTTGTGTGAAGTAATTTAGGAAAACATGTATCAGATTGGCTAGTGAACTAACAATCTTATGTGTTTATTATATTAAAAGTATATTCTCAGGTCAGTTATATTAAAAGTATATTCTCAGGTCAGTTCATTGTAGTAACTCACACAACGCAATCACAGCTACATGGACCTCTGGTACTATGGTAAGGAAAGAGCGGGATTTTCAAAGGGCAAAGCAAACTGACAGTTGACAATGTATGCCTGCATAGTAAAACATGCTTTTGCAAGCAACAGATAAGGCTGTGTTGCCCACTTAACACATTAATTCTGTTTTGTGTTCATTGAACAGAATGGGCATCCAGAAGCAAACTGGAGTGACTGCACCAGCACACTTTATATAAACGCAAACAACTTCTTACTTCCTTTGTACAGCAGTCATTCAAAATTATGTTAACCAAAAGACTGTACTTCTACATCTACATCTACATCTACATCCATACTCCGCAAGCCACCTGACGGTGTGTGGCGGAGGGTACCTTCAGTACCTCTATCGGTTCTCCCTTCTATTCCAGTCTCGTATTGTTCGTGGAAAGAAGGATTGTCGGTATGCCTCTGTGTGGGCTCTAATCTCTCTGATTTTATCCTCATGGTCTCTTCGCGAGATATACGTAGGAGGGAGCAATATACTGCTTGACTCTTCGGTGAAGGTATGTTCTCGAAACTTTGACAAAAGCCCGTACCGAGCTACTGAGCGTCTCTCCTGCAGAGTCTTCCACTGGAGTTTATCTATCATCTCCGTAACGCTTTCGCGATTACTAAATGATCCTGTAACGAAGCGCGCTGCTCTCCGTTGGATCTTCTCTATGTCTTGTATCAACCCTATCTGGTACGGATCCCACACTGCTGAGCAGTATTCAAGCAGTGGGCGAACAAGCGTACTGTAACCTACTTCCTTTGTTTTCGGATTGCATTTCCTTAGGATTCTTCCAATGAATCTCAGTCTGGCATCTGCTTTACCGACAATCAACATTATATGATCATTCCATTTTAAATCACTCCTAATGCGTACTCCGAGATAATTTATGGTATTAACTGCTTCCAGTTGCTGACCTGCTATTTTGTAGCTAAATGATAAAGGATCTATCTTTCTGTGTATTCGCAGCACATTACACTTGTCTACATTGAGATTCAGTTGCCATTCCCTGCACCATGCGTCAATTCGCTGCAGATCCTCCTGCATTTCAGTACAATTTTCCATTGTTACAACCTCTCGATACACCACAGCATCATCTGCAAAAAGCCTCAGTGAACTTCCGATGTCATCCACCAGGTCATTTATGTATATTGTGAATAGCAACGGTCCTATGACACTCCCCTGCGGCACACCTGAAATTACTCTTACTTCGGAAGACTTCTCTCCATTGAGAATAACATGCTGCGTCCTGTTATCTAGGAACTCCTCAATCCAATCACACAATTGGTCTGATAGTCCATATGCTCTTACTTTGTTCAATAATAATTTGTCCAAAAATAATTTGGATTCACTGAGTTTAGCTTTTGTAGAGATGGATGTGCAAATGTAATCATAACAGTAAAGACACAATGTAGTACTGGTAAAAAGGAGAAAAGAAAACAGTTTAATGACTACATTTGATTGTTACAAAGAGTGTGTGACATTAAATAAAAATAGTTAAAAGTCACAAGTTTACAAGCCCTGCCCTAGCCCGTCTAAATTACATTGGCTTCTAATCCTCTGGATGAATTTCAAAGTGTGAGCCCTTTGCATTGTTCACAGCTGTTTTACAATCGGTTATATTCTTGTAGAAAGCAAGATTTTTTGTATCTACCAAAGTTTACCTGAAATGCTTTTGGAGAGAATACGAACGTCTCTCATCTTTGCTTCCTTGCAGGCTCTTCTAAATCGCATAATATTTGGTTCCATGGATGAATAGGCTGTCTCTCATCTGCATATCCCTTCACCTTCAACAGTGTCCATTCTGTAGGCCACTTCACCTCTTACTAGTGCATTTCCATGTTTGCATGTGACGATCACAACCTGTTTTACATGGGCAAATCTGAAGTATCACTGACTGGGTGGCTTAATGACCTCAGCAGTTGCAGCTTTCCATCACCAGTTCTTGACATCTATTCCTAATGGTAAAACTGTTCAACACTTGAGTGCAAGATGCCCAATACCCAAGAAGCACTCTCCCAAGTGCATGAACTGTGGTGGCCCATTTTACAGACTGGGAATTCAGCTATGCACCAGCACAATGCAAAAGTGCTTCCCCAAATCCAGGTACTATACACAGCCAAATGCTTCACTACTTAGTGACTGTAAGTAGACAAAGTATCATGGTAATGAAACTTCCTGCCCGATTAAAACTATGTGCCAGACAGGGACGAAACTGTGTGTTGGACCGGGACTTGAACCTGAGACCTTTGCCTTTTTTCACAGGCAAGTGTTCCACTGAATGAGCTACACAAGTGCCCTCACAGCTTTACTTCTATCAGTACCTCATCTCCTACCTTCCAAACTTCACAGAATTTCTCCTTCATAAATTGCAAGACTAATGCTCCTGGAATAAAGAGAAATGGAGACAGGGCGTAGCCACAGCCTGAAGTTTTCACTCTGCAGCAGAATGTGCACTGGTATGAAACTTCATGGCAGATTAAAACTGTCTGCCAGACTGTGACTTGAACCTGGGACCTTTGCATTTTATGGGCACGTGCTCTATCACCTGAGCTTCATATTAGCACACACTCCATTGCAGAGTGAAACATTCATTCTGGAAGCGTCTCCCAGGCTGTGGCGAAACCGTGAGTCCGCAGTTCCTTTCTTCCAGGAGTGCTAGCCCCACCTGTGAAGTTTGAAAGGTAGCAATATGGAGAGCTCTCATACATGTAGAGCCTCAAACAACCAGAAATTCTATAAGACTCCCTCAGTACTTGAAAGACAATTGAAAACTACTCTCTGACTCATTCTTTGGCCTCCTGTGCAGCTGGCTCGTCACAGTATGCCAGTCACTACTCTTGATGAACTGTGGTATCTTGTTGAAGCTGCATGGGCAGCTAGCTGTATCTGTACACACCATCCAAGCTCTGTTTGATTCAATGCCCAGGCGTATCAAGGCCATTATTATGGCCAGAGGTGGTTTTTCTGGGTACTGATTTCTAAGGATCTATGCACCCACTGCGTGAAAATGTAATCACACGTCAGTTCTAGTATACTATATTTGTCCAATGAATACCTGTTTATCATCTGCATTTCTTCTTGGTGTAGCAATTTTAATGGCCAGTAGTGTACCACTTCACAATTAAGGTATTGCTGTGGTATTTCTGTATCTGCCAACAAGCCATGGGACTTCCGGGAAATGATCATGCTCATACATTATCTAATGAAGACTCCACAGAGGAGTTGCTGACTTAAGGGTGCATCTTACAGAAGTGGGAAGGAGAGTGGTTGGCGAACATCCAACTTGACAAACTTCAGAGTGGAGAATGTCATTTTGCCCCTTTCAAAGAGAAGCTGTGCTCTTATTTTGTATCTATATTGTTTGTGCTTACCTCAACAGAGTGACCCTGACAGTCCATCATGCTCTTGATACATGTTCAGACTCATGTGATCTATAATGTAGATTACACTAGAATGAGTCATTGCTATTGATTCTAGCAGATGATGGAACAAATACAGCCTGCATCGTAACCTTCCTATGGTAAAGTGAACATTACAACTAACTTTGAAGACTCATTTTAGTAGTTCATTTATGTGTTGGAGTTGGAGAGGCCTCGTGGCCAGGGACAGTGGTTTTTGTGTGTGTGTGTGTGTGTGTGATTTAATCTTAAATTTTCTTTAGTTACTTGGAACAGTTTCTTTGGCATCTGCTAGATGGTGGCTATTTCTTGTAATTATTTTGCCTTAGTTGTATCAAGAATAGTTATTTAGAATTATTTGTGATACCTATTAAGTGCTCCCATGATAGCTGAATGTGATTGTAATAGAATTGCAGTGCATTTTAATGTTGTAGATAAGACTAGTACATTGGATTTGTGAAGTAATTAGGAAATAAAATGACTAATTCCAAATTGTGTATTCATGCAGTCTACTAATAGTGCTGATTCCGCTTGTTTAATGAGACATTTCCACCATTAATGCAATGAACAGATAGCCAGTTACATCACTGAGATCTTGGCGGGATTTTAGTTGATAACTTTATTATTAAATAGTTGTTGATTTGTTTCGTATTTTTAAGTGGTGTTGAATTTGTTTTCATATGTGTATGTGTGAGGCATATATTGTAGATGTTAATTTTTTTTTTAAATTCCAAAATGGAATTAGATAATTGTTAAGAGGTTTCTGGTTTTCATTATGAAGACTAATCATTGATTGTGAAATATTTTTTTCAGAAGGCTACACAAGCATAAGTGTGCGTGAACCTCTAGCGAAAATCAAAGCTCAGACAAAGGCGGCAAATCAACGCAGTAGGACACAGGAACTGGTGGACTCTCATTATGCCACTGTTTCTGATGATTCAGGTATATTCCATTTCATTACATGCGTGTTTCTGTTTTGAGACCTGATTATTTTGTGTATGTTCTCTCTTTTGAAAAACTTATACACAGTATTAATACTTTCAGATGTACGGTGTGGTATGCATGCAAACTGATTGTCTCATTTATTGATAGTGAAACAAATATATTTATAGTTTTCAGGTTAGGGTCTTTAACTTGCTGTAGTATGGGATGCATTAAAAAGAATCATCCGATTTAAAAAAAATCATAACTGTTATGTTATGTGAGATATGTGCATGAACTGTTGGAAAGAGCAAACTTTTAAGTCTTACATTCTTCCCACCAATTAGCAGCAGTGTGTGCCCACTTCAGTTTAGTAAAAATGATGTCAGGACAACCGAAAGTGTTTTGTGTTGTACGTTTTGCACGGTGCAGGTCAGTAATAACTGTTCAGAGTGTCTTTCGTATCAGGAATGGTGTGGGACCTCCTACAGCACAGAGCAGTGGAAAATGGCATGAACAATTCCGAGAAACAGGTTGTTTGTGTAAAGGTATATTGTTGGGCCAGTCCTGAGTGTCTGATGTAGACGTTTAACGCATCCACCATAGTTCACAAGGAGTCCGCAGAAATCTGTTCACTGTGCATTCGACAGCTCAGCATGTGCCCGATGACCGTGTGACATGTGTTGCATTGACATTCACACATGAACAATAAAAAATTCGGCTAGTGCAAGCTTTTCGTGAAGGTGACAAATGACAATGTCTGTAATTCTGTAATTTTGTTCTTGGCAAGATGGAGGACGACAGTTTTCTTCCATGCTTAGTGTTTAGTAATGAGGCAACATTCTATTTAAATGGAAAGGCAAACTGTCATGATGTGAGAATATGGGTAAGGAACAGCCACATGACATTGTACACCATGAGAGGGACTCATGAGAATTTAATGTGTTTTGTGCAGTTTCACAGGAAAAGGTGTAGGATACATTTTTCTTTGCTGAGAACACCGTCACAGGAAGCACATCTCTCAATATGCTTGAGAACTTTCGTTTCCCACAGTTGGAGACTGATTCGAATGACTTCATTCACCAATAGAATGGGGCAGCGACACTGGCATCTGGAAGTGCTGAAATTTTTAAAACGGGCTTACTGAACAATGGATCTGTCGCACTGGACCAAGTAATTCAGCCGTACATTACTGGCCTCTCCAAGGTCACCAGACCAAACTTTATATGGTTATTTCTCATGGGGGTTTATAAAAGACTGTTTATGTGCCTCTGTTACCAAGAACAGTGAATGAACTGAGACATTGCATAGCAACAGCTATGGAAGCTGTAACTCAAGACATGCTTGCTGCAGTGTGGGAACAATCCGAATACCGAATTGACATACGCTGTGCATCTCAAGGGGGGACATATTGAACACCTACGAAAAGGTATGAATAAAAACTTTGAGTTCCCTGTTCATCAGAAAACAAAATTCGTTGTATATGCTTATTAGTTTCAGAAATATAGATGTGCCAAATAGGATTTTTTATTTTTTTTATTTTTGGTACACCCTGTATTATGAGTTGTAACATTCAGCATAGTTTTTCCAGGAAACGATTTTTTTTTTTTTTTTTTTTTTTTTTTGCTAGCTTGTAATCACACATTTTATTCATAGAATTACCGGTTTCAGTTGTGGAAAACAGTAGTTCTGTAAGTATAATCTGTGATTGTCATCTGGTTAAATAAAAGAAATAGGATTTACAGAGTATGAATCAAGGCATTCTCAAAAACAGCAATTATACTCCATTCTACAAAAAATGTGGGAAATGGAATTGTATAACAAGCAAGTGGACAATATTTTAAAAGTGGACATTCCATGTATCTTCATCCATTTGGTAATGTTCACTTGTTTGTTTGTTTCTTAGAATTTGAAATAAAGAATAAATTTACACATTTGTTACATTCTGTTCTATTCAGTGATCTTGAAACTACTTGAATGTAGATCTCTGGTCTCTGAGCACAAAGAAAGAGCCATGTCATCTGTATTGTTCATCGCGCTGAAGTTGGCCAAAAAGGTTTGATTAATCAGTAGGTGATTAAGATAATTTATATATTGTTAATATTTGCAGCCATTCTGCCTCAGTTGCTATTTCTATTGTGTTTATCATGTAGATAAGGATATATGATACTTATCTTTTGCAAACAAATGTATATTTTGTTTTTAACCAAAGATGTTTCGCCTAATCATATTTTTTGGTCCCCACCCCCGAATCAACCAACCTAAATATATTGGACATCTTCTGTGATTTTTTTATGTTTCCCATTCTATTTGTGTGTCCATTGGCTCTTGTGTGGTTGGTAGATAACACAGTACAGGTTTCCTGTCGACTGTATGTAGCTAGTTTGCATTTTGCTGTACATAACCTTTTTTTCTACACACTTTGTTTTCATGTGTTGTAGTGTGCAGAAAGAAAAGTTATGTGCATTGAAATGCACAGTTAGTATGCCAGTTGACTGGAAATCCATACTGTGTTCATTTATTGCCTACACAAGAAGAAATGGACCTATGAAAAGAATGAGAAACAAAAAGAGACTGATGATGCCTAATATGAATGGGTGAAACATTTGGTTAAAAGCAAAATAAACATTCAGTTACAAAAGATCGATGATACTGCATGATACACGCATTCACTTATTTCTGTTTATGAACTGTTTTTCATTGTCTGTGAGCATGTCTTTGGTAGGGTACTATCAGATCATCCAAAGGGTGCAATACTTCGTTAGAAATACCCTTACAACCAGACTAATTCACTTTTTCACATAACCTATGAATTTTTAGTTATATTCTGGCAAATGATAACAGAAAATTTAGTGTTACAGAAACATTTCATGTGCTTTGTACCTTTACTGTGTATATCCTGCAGGAAATTGACAAGTGTTTACAAGACTGGAACTTCATTATCTCTCAGCTTTTAAGTGTATCTCTGTTGTCAAAACAGGTCCAGAAGTGTACACAATATTCCTGAGAACAAAATATTTAATGTGCTGATGAGAGTGGTAAACTGCAGCTTTTGCAGTAAATGTCTGACATGAGTAGTGATAGGCAATTCATCACTTCAAATACAAAGTATGTAGCAATATATTCAGTTCAGATTGAGACATAGGTGCCCTAGCGTATTTTAATATCGGTTTATAATACTTAATGAGTACTTTCTTAATTCATTTGTCAGTTTTATTTCCAGTATTGCCATCTCTAAGCGAATGAAGTCAATTTAGCTAAAGTGGCTTCTGCAGTGCTTACACCATTTAATTTTATGAATTACACATAATGATACTTTTAAGGTTTGATTAATATAGTACCAAATTTATCAATTTCTTCTGCTTCCCATGATAATGTTTTAGACAATGGGATCTATAACTGAAACGCAAGTGAAAGAAAGCAGTAGTAGTTTAGTGATCAGCCTGTCAATGTTGGATCACGCTATAGTTTTTGTGTCATGCAGTAGAACGATTGCTGTTTTGTACTAGTTTTAAAACAGTTAACATTGTTGTTCTCCAGGACTATTAAAACATTAATTATAACAGTAATGTTGACACTGACTAGCAGAGTATTTTCTTTTGCACTCTAACTAGACTTCATAGTCCCCATGTTCTCAGTTAGGCAAGGGACAAAGTATGATGTTCTTAGGCCAGCAGAGTAAGAAGTTGCAGCTCAACATCTAGTTTACACAGAGATTGCCAGTTCCAATATAGATTCACTGGTGAAATATTTTTAACTTATGCATTACATTAAGACTGTCAACAATATCATTAAAGCTACACAGTTCTGGGCTATCGACAGCAAGTTTGTTTTTCAGGAGTCAATGAGAAAAATGACAGGGCAAAAAGTAGAAAGTTGTATTAGGATTAAATCACTCTGAATACTATGCTCAGACTGAATGTTTTTGAGAAAGTTAGAGTGGCTGTATAAAAAATGTTTGGTAGTAATCCAAGGTTAAAAAGCAAACTGACTAATAGAGAAAAAGAGGGTGAAAGACTGGAAAATGAAAATTTAAAAAGGAGTAAGATGCCATTAATGAGGGCAAGACAGAAATGTAAATAATTTTTGTTAAGGCTAAACGGAAGAAATCTTTTGTAAAAAGTTTAGGGCACAGAGTAATAGAATATGAAAAGGTGCAGTACACATGTAGAGGAGGGCTACAGGAAAAAATAGAGAGAGACTGGATAGTAAAGGAAGTTGTCAGAATATAAGGTAAGGTAAGAACTGAATATGTAATGAGTACCTTGGTGGTGCAGTAACCACAAAGGTCCTTGTCGCTGAATTGAGTATTTTGTTTTGCAACAGAACATTGCTGTTGTGTAATTTGTGTTCCTGTTTGGCTATTCTTACAGAAGTAGTTTGTGTGTGTGTGTGTGTGTGTGTGTGTGTGTGTGTGTGTGTGTGCGTGCACGCGTGCACAGTTAAACAGCGTTGAACACTGAATATTGTTTGTTCATTAGCAAACATCAGTGACACGAGGAACTCGCCGCTGTTTGAGCTTGTTCTGCCATTGCTTTTGGCTGTAATAAGATTGAATATGTCATTAACAAAAATGCTAGATGCAGATTTTGAGTATGAATGTGAGTAAAAAATTAATAACTGAATGGCAGGGAAATAGCAGATACTGTACGGCTTATACGATTGACACAGTGCTGTACAGAAAATGGAAAACCACTGTGGATGAAACTGAAAGACTTGCGGGAAGCTTGAATCATACCCATGGACACAATTTATGGAAATCATGACTTTTAAAAAGGAAATGACTGTGTGAAGAGGTGATAAATGGGTTGCGTATTCAGACCCAAAAGAAGATACATGCAGTTTATTGACTACTCTAGGTGTCAGGTATAAGAGCCCACTTTTGTCAGAACAATTATGTCCTCAAAATATATGAGTAGTAATGCCCTCTTCAGTGTTGCAACAGGATTGTTTTATGTCATTTGCCTTTCATTTAACCAAGTGGCCATTTTCAAAGTCATAAACCAGGGTTGCCACAGGTTCCGGAAATCAGGGAAATTTGAAAAAAAAAAAAAAAAAAGAAAAGAAAAACCCACTGGAATAATCTCATTTTTGTCTCGATAGATGAAATGGTTTGTTTACTGAGGTGTCGTGCATCGTTGCTAGCTGAGTGCAGCTGAGAACATGCACCACTTCCCTACTCCCTCATTACTACTGCTTCTCTCCTTCCTACAACTCCCCTGAGCTTGCAGTCACTTCTTTCCACTAGCCTAGCAGTTGCCAACACATGAGGAGTGGTTTGTTTGGATCTGATTCTTAGAGACTGTAGACACAGTGGCCAGAGATGGTGGTCATCTGTGCACGAGTTGTGTCTAAGTGATTGTGTAAATGTGCATGTGCTCTCATTTTCTAACAAAAGCCATGGCTGAAAATTTAGTTGTGAGAGTGTAACTCTCTTTTCTACATGCCTGTCTGCATCTCAGCAATCATCTTTACAGTGTTTTGATACCTATCACCATTATTATTGATTCTCAGAGTATTTGAGCAAGTTATCTGTTGCATGGGTTGATCACCAATGTTCATTTCATCAACACGTTGTCTGTGGCTTGTGAATAGCTGGCCACACAAGTGGATTTCCCGACAGGCCAAAACTGCAGGCCGTTTCTGCTGGCATCTGTAACGGATCTGGCCTACCGATCTGAAGCCATTTGGTTCCCACTAATGTGCAGGCTCTGCCCATTGGATCTGGTCTCACCATTCTGTCCGCAGACAGGGTCTGTTTGTGTGTGGCGTAATGCAGTGGATTTTCATGGTTTATGCGTGGACCCAGGACTGCGGTGCTCCTCAGCAGGCCCGAGGCCATGAGCGATGGATTTCAAGAATTGCAACTGTCTCTTCACAAGTACCTGCAAAATAAGAGGTATAACACAGTGGGTAATAACCGACAACAACGAACATAGTGGAACCAACATTTTATTGGTGATCACCTACAGTGTTTGTTTACACAATTCTTTCCCATCTTATACACTTCTTCAAGAGGTGTACTTCTTTCTGTGGCTATTTCTGAATCAGTGAAGGTATTTTAAATGTCTTGCATCTCCGAGGAAATGCGTATTTTTGTCAGCAATTGTGTTTTGTTTTATTGAAGTAAAATAACATCAGTGGTCTTAATGAAACACACATAACATTTGGCTTGCTTTTTCCATCTAAAAGCAGTTAATTACAAAAGATGTTGATGCTAGTACTTAAGATATTTGCTCACATCAGGAAACATCATCTGCTTGCAAGGATTTTCCCCCCTCGTTTGCACATAATTGTTTTGTGTACCATAGCAGCAAAGACAGATTTTCAACTTATGTCTTAACTTACCATTGAGATCTGAAAATCTGTCACAGAAAAATGCTACAACTTGTCGAGAAATCAGGAAATTTCACTTCGGGGAAAGTTGTGGCAACCCTGTAAACAGGGTCCGGGATTGGGTGAATTGTATTACAAGCATGACCCACCACACTGTTGGTAGATTCCCATTCCAAATTACTCAAGCCAGCATCACAGACAGTCTGGCCCTGGCATAACTACCATAAGCATTAGTGCAGTTAGCGGTAGGCATAAAGCATTGCAATGGTTCAAAAATATCGATAGTCTATAGAGAACCTCAACCTTTAAAGCCATTAGGACAAAGGCATGACAAACAAGGCAGGGAACAAGAAGAGGTTGCTTTACATGTTTCTGGACACAACTAATCAATCCGATAGCTCTATAAAGGTTTATGAAGTGATAGTATTTCTGGCTGGACTTTTGAATAGTTTGCACTTCTCATACTCTCTCAAGCCTATATGTGAAATCATTTCGGTCTATGATGCAAAGGTTTATGAGATCTTCAGAGACTGGAACAGACAGACATATTTAGACTATGAAATTCTATATCTTCTCTGATTCTTGTAGGTCAATAAAAACATCCATTCTATTATGTGCACGGCAGATGAACCTGTCTGGTCCATCCGAGGTACCCTCCCCCATACAACATTACGAAAGTAGTTGAGATTCTATTGGGTATCAGAGCATGTGGGAATTAGGAGCAATTAAGTAGTGAATTCAGCACCCAAGAAGGCCTCTACAATACCTGTAGTAGCAAAACCACATCCGCTTAAATCTTGGTGTTGAGGAGCAGGACCTTATGTCAGTGTGAGGAGAAGTAACTCGAAATGAAAGAGAACAAGCTAGGTGTGGTGAAACTGACTGTACAGCCATGATGAAGTTGTATTCAGGTACCGAGGGAAAGAGATGTCCTGTTGCATTGCCTCTGAGTGAGCTGCTAGCAGTTGACATGATTTCCCCATCCGATGAGAGGACTCACTAGATTTGTGGTGTATATCTCTCTGTATCCCAGATTTTATGTGAATGCACAGAGAAGACATCCCAAATTAGTCTTGAGGATCAACCTTATTTTGAGAGATGGCAATCAAATTTTGAAATATTTAATACATTCTTTTTCATTTACCCAATTTTTTGAGAGAGGCTTTAGGAACACTTAAAATTTTCCTCAAGTTGATTTATCAGACTAGCTCTTCTATTTTTAATGTCTCCAAATGTTTTAGATCTGGTCATGCATTTTCTTTTGTTGTAGTATTATTATTAGCTTATTGTTCTTTCTGGCTAATTTTTTTAACATTGACTGCACGTGACTAATGACTACATAACTGGATTTCCTTCACAAAAGCTATTACTACTACAGCAACAGCTTTTAGTGCAGTTACCACAAAAGACAGGGGCTCAAGTCTTTGACACACGTTTTTAACGTGTCACAAAAGTTTGTCATTGTGAATGCTTGATGATACTAACCTGGTTCGAGCTCCATCTTCGTGTGTAGCGCTTAAGTATGATGACTCATAACTGAAAACTTTTCGGGATATTGAATGGTGTTAAACAGTGATGGTTGGAATTGTTAATTGTTCCTTCTGTATACTTCACTCCCTAACTTGACTCAAATAAGCACAAATTTGAAACAAGAAGTTGACATAGTACTTTCTAGAGGCTGACTACTGCATGACAGCAGATATCAATATGGAGAGGTTAACACAGTGGTCATGGTATGCAGACTCGTTACATAGATATTAATTTATTAATAGCTAGCTGTTGACTAAAGATTTTTGGATGGGCCAGGCTGCGTAAAGACTTGAATGTGAATATTTTTTTGATTTTGGAAAATATATATTTCTTTATGAAACTATATGATTGAAATTTACTGGAGTGGATGAGCTATAGATTCAGGCAATAATTCGTTTTATCTAATAAGTAGCTAGTAAATTATAATTCGTTTTATCTAATAAGTAGCTAGTAAATTACAAAAGGTTACAGAACTATTTTGTGTGTCTGTGCTGGGAATTATCAATTTACAAGTACAGTTGCCATTTTTGAAATGATGATGTTTGTGCAAATTCCTGATAAGTGGTTTAATTGATTGATGATTGTTGTTATTCAAATTTAGGGCAACCAAAGTATAATGGTAAACTTGGGACTTAAACAGGTGTAACTGCACCAAAAGCAATAGTAATTTTTGATGTGTCCAAACTTCAATACTATTTATCTTTTAAGTTAGTTATACTATTAATAACATAAATTCATGAATGCAGCAATAGATAAAATAAGAGCAATGCAACCACTCATCTAGGCAAGGATGCAAGGAAGGTGTAGCGGGAAAAAGGCAAGTCTTTGGACTAATGACTTCGTGGCCACACAACGAAATGAAGAGTGTGCAACAAACAGAGAGGGCACCTCTCCCTCTCTCTCTTCCTATGCTTTCCAGTGAAACTAAGCATGCAACTTTAATCAGCATACTGAAAATTATCATCTGAATTATGAATTTGCCTAGATTATGGTCTGAATAACATTTTGACCGATTTGGACAGGCACTACATATACATTATATGGATAGCTGCACTCAAAATAAATATCAAGTGGAAGAGCAGCATGTTCTGTTTCAAATACTCTGCTAAAGACTAGAACCTTTAATTTCAGGAAGATACTTAGTTCTTTAGTAAACTAAATATTTCTTCATTATTATTTATTTATTTTTTTATTTATTTATTTATTTATTTATTTTACTGTTCCTTTGTTGCTTTAAAATTCATGGAGGAATGTTCCATCCATGCAACTAATTGAGGGAAATTTTTTTTTTCCCTCCCCCTTTCGATACACGTTTCACTTCTTTTTTATTTGTGAAGCATCTTCAGTGGCTTGTAATACATGTTTCTCTTTATACATACAATAAATGTATTAACTGGTAGTTACAGTACATTGCTACATTACATTTTGTCTTGTTTTTCTCTTGTTTTTATTAGAATCGACATTTTTAGCAGAAATTTCGTGATTTGCATTTATTGTTCAGTGTTACTTACAATTAACAGCACTGTTGGCCCATATGTATGGTCCTGGAGATGTGTTCATTAGTCTTTATGCTCCAATTGGCTGATTTCTGGCATTCTTTCATCAACATTTTATTCAACACATGACATACATCACTTGCACTTTGTGTTTTGTGTTGTGTTTTCTGTTTGTAGCGTTGCCAACAGTCGCTGTGTGTTTCTGCATGTATATAATTCATATTTTGCTTTTGTTGTGTATGTGGTTTGATATTTTAATTTATTGTGTGTGTGTGTGTGTGTGTGTGTGTGTGTGTGTGTGTGTGTGTGAGAGAGAGAGAGAGAGAGAGGGGGCGGGGGGTGGATGAGTCATTAATTATTTATCCTGGTTATGCTTTTAGATATCTGTTTGTTATTGTTTTAGTGGCCAACATGGTCAGAGAGTAGTTGTTTATATAGATTTCATCACAGGATACCTTCTTTTTCGTTGCAATGGCTATTTGTATGTGGAAGTTTTCATACAATGTCAGGAGCTTTTTGTTATGATTATTCATTCTAATAACTGTCATGTCGTGTTCCATGCTGGATGGTTCATGTCCATGTTTTATCAGGTGTTCAGCAAAGGGAGGATGGCTATTTTCATATTTTCATCTTCTTATATGTTCTTTATATCTAATTTTGAAGTTCTTACCTGTCATTCCCAGATGTACTGATTTATATTCTTAGTTCCTACCTGTCATTCCCAGATATACTGATTAAATTCTTGGTACTCCAACTTGTATATATCTGCTCCTTGGTACTTATCTGGTTTGTCTGTTGTTTGTAAATGTGACTGGAATGTGGTTTTATTTCTGTAAGCAATGTGTAACCACGTTTCTTTAATATATTTGCCTTCTTGTGTGTTGCTTTGTGTTTGTTTGTTAAAGTGTGCCATTTTTTTTCTGTTAGTCCTGTTATGAGTGTTATTGTTTCGTGTTTCCATGTGTGCTGTAATGTTTATGGGGTTCTTTGGTGTTTGTGTTCTGGGCTTGTTTTTAGTTTCGTTTAGCTGTGTTTTAAGTTTATGGTTGAGCTTTTGTACTATATGGGCATTGTAACCATTATTTGTGACTTTGAATTGTATTGTTTGTAATTCTTTTTCATAGTTTTCTTTTCCGGCTGCGATGTTATTTAGTCTGTGTGACATGTGTTGTAGGACCGCTAATATTTGATTTTGCGGTTGGTTGGATGAAGCATTTGTACTAGTGTCTGTGGCTGTTGACTTTCTGAAGATGTCAAATGTGTGTTTATTGTTCTCTATCTTTATTGTTATATCCAAGAAATGTATTTGCTTTTGTGTTCCTTTTTCCATGGTGAATTGATTATTTTTACGTGTACTGTTTATGTCTTTATGAAGTTTATCAATTTTCTCTGTTGGTTCATCTACCATACAGATTATATCATCCACATATCCCTCAAAGCAATCATATCTCAAAATTACTTCAAATTTGGAAAGGAATTTTGCTGACAAGAAGGTGGGCTTCCAATGGGATCCCCAATCTCAGGAACATTGGCAAACACATTCATCAGCCACATAGAAAACACAATCTTAGTTATAGTCATCATGAAGAAACAATACAAAATTGTTTACTGGTACAGATATGTACCGTATTTACTCGAATCTAAGCCGCACTTTTTTTCCGGTTTTTGTAATCCAAAAAACCGCCTGCGGCTTAGAATCGAGTGCAAAGCAAGCGGAAGTTCTGAAAAATGTTGGTGGGTGCCGCCACAACTTACTTCTGCCGTCGAATATATGTAGCACTACACAGGCATCCTTTGTAGGCACAAAGATAAATACTGGTGCCAAAACCTCTGCGTCAGGAAATAAATTTTAAAAAAAGGTGGAAAAAGCTTTTTTTCTCCGCCCCGAGTTTCGACCACTGCATTTTCATACATTATCCAACGAAGTAAATACAAATTCCGTATTGTTCATCTTCGAATGTAGCAACATTTCAATGTACTACGAAAATCCGACTGGCAAGACTGTTTTGGATGTTTGTCAATATGGCCAACTCTACGTTCTGAATTTTTTTCCTATCTGTGAGACGAGTTGGTTGCTAATAGGAACTTTTACAAATTGTGAATCACATGCAGTATTCTCGTCACCATAAGAATAATACGAATATAAACATCTTGCCATGTATTGTTTCATGTTGGCTGCTATCTCATTTAAGTCCTATCTGCCTAATAAACTACGAAACTAGAGTGAGACAACAGCAAACGCGGAGGAATATACATATCATGTCATGTTTATATTCGTATTATTCTTATGCTTAATAGTGATACAGTCAGAAATGAAGCACGGCAATTGACTAGATTTTTAAATCTACAATGACTCTAATTTCTGTATAGAATATAATGTACTAAAGAGGCGCATGCAAAGATTTTCAAACGGAGAAAAATTTTCGCTAAACTCTCGTTCAGAACATCTTCTATCATACGCAGTCTATTATTTGGTTCTTGTTGATCATTATCAAAGAAAGCAGCAGTGTAAGTAACAGCAAATAGCGGTTTCTTGCCATTGTTTCGCTAATGAGACGATTCCTCACTTTTTTTTTATTGTAAGCGGCGGTAGCGCGCACAAAAGCAAGCCCTGCCGCGAGCGGCGACAGGCCGTAAACACGCACTATCAGAATGCGACAAACAAATTTGCAATAAATTGGTGAAAGAAGAACATTACTGTGGACCACATACATCCCTTCATGCTTGATGTATACCTTGACAGGGGTGGTAACTTCCAGCATGATACCTACTTGTTTCACAAGGCGAGAATTGTGTCACAGATGGTTGAAGTGTGTAACAGTGAACTGACTTGGATGATTATTTCTCATGTTTTCAGCTTAGAGTGATGTAAACACCTATAACAAAGAAAACTGCGCTTATCAGATCAAAGAAAAAATAAGCAATCAATTCAAACAAGACGAGGCACGTGGAAAAGGAAGGGTACCCGTATAAATATGGACGGAGCGCTTGACGCATAACAATGGCTACCTGGTAAAGCTTAACTGCTAAGCTTACGACTCGAACCAAACTACTGTAGCTGTATCGTCATTCATTCGCCTGAAATTGTGTCTCATATTACAATGGACCAACTTTGTTTCGATCTGGAGATGCGGCCTATAACTTCTCTGCCCCCTTGAATTTCGAGTCTCAAATTTCAGGTGCGGCTTAGATTCGGGAAAATTTATTTCCTTGATTTCGAGTCTCATTTTTCGGGTGCGGCTTAGATTCGAGTGCGGCTTAGATTCGAGTAAATACGGTAGATGACATAATCTCTATGGTAGATGAACCAACAGAGGAAATCGATAAACTTCAGACAGACATAAACAATACACATAAAAATAGTCAATTCACCATGGAAAAAGAAACACAAAAGCAAATATATTTGTTGAATATAACAATAGAGACAACAATAAACACACACTTGACATCTTCAGAAAGTCAACAGCCAAGGACACAATATAAATGCTTCATCCAATCAACTGCAAAATAAAAAAATTAGTGGCCCTACGACACATGTCACACAGACTAAATAACATCCCAGTCGACAGAGAAAACTATGAAAGAGAATAACAAATATAGCACAGACCACAAACACCAAAGGACACCGTAGACACTACAGGACACATTGAAACATGAAACAGTAACACTCATGACATGACTAACAGAAAAACATGGTACACTTTAACATACAAACACAAAACAACACACAAGATAGCAAATATATTAAAGAAACAGGGATTACACATCACTTACAGAACTAGAAATACACTCTAGTCACATTTACAAACAACAGACAAACCAGAGTACCAAGGAGTATATATATATATCAGTTAGAGCACCAACAATGTAAAACAGTATATCTGGGATGACAGGTAGGAACTTCAAAACTAGATATAAAGAATGTATAAAAAGTTGGAAATATGAAAATAGCCATTCTCCCTTTGCCGAATGCCTGATGAACATGAACCAATGACTCATCTTCTCCACCCCTTCTCTCTCTCTCTCTCTCTCTCTCTCTCTCTCTCTCTCTCTCTCTCTCTTTCACACACACACACACACACACACACACACACACACACACAGCAAATGAAAATATCAAACCACATACACAACACAAAAAGGTGACAGAAACACACAACGACAGTTGGCAACACCACAAACCAAAAACACAACACAAAATATAAAGTGCAAGTGATGTTTGCAATGTGTTGAATAAAATGTGAGTGAAAGAATGCCAAAAATCGGCCAACTGGAGCAGAGAGACAACTGAATACATCCCCAGAGCCATACATGTGGACTAACACCACTGTAAATCGTAACAAACACCAAACGATAATTTCACATCACAAAATTTGTGCTACAGTAGTTGATTGTAACCTAAAAAACAAGAGGAAAAACACAACAAAATATAACATAGTAACATATTGTAGCTATCACATAATACATTCGTTGTATGTATAAAAAGGAACGTGTATTAAAGGCCACTGAAGATGCTTCACAAATAAAAGAAGCAAAACACTTATGACATTAAACAAACTGCTTTGAAGTACTTGCATAAATGGAATATACCTCCACAAATATTTCTTATTGCCACACATATCAATTTATGAATAATCTTTTGTTTGTGGGATGTCCACAACTGTTCTGCAACATGTTCATGCGAAACAAATCAGCCACAGTTCTAAAATATTTTTATTGATCGAAGCGTTGCACACAGAAGTAACTGTACACTTCCATGATTCGAGGTCTTAGCCCAACCATCAGCTGTATCTGAAATCTTGAGGCTTTGCTGGTTTAGAGTGTTTTGCATGAGAATTATTTGAGTTACATCTGTTTTCAAACTGGAATTTAGTCCAACCATTGCATTATGCGTGCACTCTTCTGACAAAGGGAGCAATACTTCATGTTCACATCCATTACTGTAAACATGAATATTTGCTGGTTTTAGAGGGTTGTGAGCGAGAACTATTTCAAGTTACGTGAGACCTCAATGTGTAATTTTTTCTACCCAGCCTATGAAGCATAATAGTAATCTGTGAATATTGATAGTACTGCTATATTTCAATACAAATCATGTTAAATTGCCTCTAAACTGAATTATTTCACATAATTATAAGACCTATAATACAAACAATGTCTAAAGAAACTAACCAACAGCAAAAATTTCAAATGACCCTTCCCCATGTAGGAGTTCATGTTCTGCATTATTTGCAGCTAAATAACAACTAAGTCTTGTGTGAATCATTTACAGTTGATAGGAAAAGAGGTGAAGTAACACCGATTTTATTAAGCCAGGCTAATGGCAGACTCCTGATTCAGGAAAGATGCAATATTAGTTTTCCTCCATAGACTTGCATACATTGCCAGCTGCTTGTTGAAATGTTGCCTTAGAAAATACTCTGGGACACATTATGAAAAGGAATCTTAATTATGTTATGCTCCAGGAAGTTACTTGGTCATGTTCTTGTAGCTTCAGGAGATACCATTCCCTCCTCAACAACATGACCCTGAAGGCTGCTATGCAACAAACCTTCGTATCCAGACAACACCCTGTAGACACATTTCAGTATTATGAAAAGTGTAGTTGCTACTCACCTTACAGCAGAGATGCTGAGTCGCAGATAGGCATAATGAAAAGACTATGAAAGTGAGCTTTTGGCCAATAAGTCCTTTGTCAAAAATAGGCAAAACACACACACACACACACACACACACACACACACACACACACACACACACAGTCTCTGGGTGCTGAGGCCAGACTGCAAGCAGCAGCACATGATGGGAGAAGCAGCCAGGTGATGACATTAAGAAGTGGCTGGGGCAGGGAGGGGTAGGGATAACAGAGTAGGCCTGCTTGTGGGAGCATACAGGGATGATGTGGAAGAGAGAAGGGCAGCTAGGTGCAGTCGGGAGGTTAGACGGAGGGCAGGGTGGGGGATGGCTAGTAGAAAAGGAGAGAAGTAAAAAGATTGTGGGTGCATTGGTGGAATATAGAGCGCTTGTATAGTGCTGGAATGGGAAGAGGCTAGATGGGTAAGGACAATGACTAATGAATCCTGAGGCTAGGAGAACATAGGATATATTGCAGGGAGAGTTCCCACCTGCACAATTTAGAAAAGCTGGTGTTGGTGTGAAGGATCCAGATGGCACAGGCTGTCAACCAGTCATTGAAATGAAGAATGTCATGTTGGGTAGCATGCTCAGCAGTGGTCCAGCATTTTCTCGGCCACAGTTTGTGATAGCCATTCATGCGGACAGACAGCTTGGTTGTCACGCCCATGTAGACTGCAGCATAGTGGTTGCAGCTTAGCTTGTAGATAACATTGGTTTCACATGTAGCCTTGCCTTTGATGGTATAGGCGATGCATGCGACCCAACTGGAGTAGGTGGTGGTGGGATGATGTATCTTGCATCTAGGTCTATTACAGGGATTGGGAGCAGGGATTACATTGGGATGGACGAGGCTATTATGTAGGTTCAGTGGGTGGCAGAATACCACTTTGAGAGGGATGGGAAGGATAGTGGGCAGGGCATTCCTCACTTCAGGGCACGACAAGAGGTAGTCGAAACCCTGGCAGAGAATGTGAGTTGTTCCAGTCCTGGATGGTACTGAGTCACAAGGGGAATGCTCCTCTGTGGCCTGATGGTGGGACTTTGGGAGGTGGTGAGTGACGAGATATAAGCCACAGGAGATCTGTTTTTGTACAGTGTTTGGAGGGTAATTAGATCTTAGAAGACCTCAGTGAGACTCCTTGAGAAGGACCACTTGTCGCTAAGTTGTGATGGCCACGGCTGGCTAGGTGGTTTGATATAGGTAGAGATACTGATGTAACCATATTCAAGGCAGAGGTCAACATGGAGGAAGGTGGCTTGTTGGTGTGATTAGGATCAGGTGAAGCAAATGGAGGAGAAGGTGTTGAGATTGTGGAGGTATGTGGATAGGGTATACTCGCCCTTGATCCAGAACACGCAGGTGTCATCAGTGAATCTGAACCAGGTGAGGGATTTGGGATTCTGGGTGTTTAGGAAGGATTACTCTTGACTGCCAATGAATATGTTGGCATAGGATGGTGCCATGCAGGTGCCCAAAGCTGTACCCCAGATTTATTTGTAGGTAATGCCTTCAGAGGAGAAGTAATTGTGGGTGAGGATATAGTTGGTCATGGCTTCTGAGGAGGAGGTGGTTCATTGGGTGTTGGGAAAGGTAGTGTTCAGTAATGGTAAGTTCATGGGCATTAGGGAGGTTAGTGTAAAGGGAAATGGTATCAATAGTGATGGACAGGGCACCATGTTTTAAAGGAACAGGAACTGTAGAGAGTTAATAGAGGAAGTGGTTGGTATCTTCTTTATAGGAGGGTAGGTTGCAGGTAATAGACTGAAGGTGTTGGTCTAAGAGAGCTGAGATTCTTCCAAAGGGGACATAGTAAATGACCACAATGGGCTGTCCTGCATGGTTGGGGTGTATGCACTTCAGGAAGAGAGTAGAAGGTAGGAGTTCTGGGAGTGCTAGAGGTGAGGAGAGAGATGGACTCTGGGGAGAGGTTCTGGGATGGGCCCAAGGATTTGATGAGAGACTGTAAATCCTGTTGGATTTCTGGAATAGAGTCACTGTGGCAGGGTTTCTAGATGGATGACTCTGACAGCTGATGGAGCTTTTCTGCCAGGTAATCAAAACAACAGTGGTGGAGCCGTTGTTAGGAGGTAGGATTATAACATTGGGATATTATTCACATTGGGATGCCCTATGATATTATCTGAGTCTGGCCTTGGCAGCCAGAGACTGTGGTTGTGTGTGTGTGTGTGTGTGTGTGTGTGTGTGTGTGTGTGTAATTCTGATGAGGGCCTGTTTGGCCAAAAGCTTTCGATATGGTAAGTAGCAGTTATCATTTTCATAGTATTGTCATTATTCCATCCTGGATTTTCTATCATTTGTACCGGAGGGAAAATTTGTTCTGACAGTTCCACAGATGGAGCTTTTAGGGGACTTTCCTGTATTTATATTGCTCTTGCTTCTCTAATGATTTTTTTAAAAATACTGTTTCAGTGTCATCTGTCAGATAGATTTGAATAAGCGAGTGATGTCCCTCAAGGATTTTTTTTCCCTTTTTAAGTGTCACTCTAAACCACAGCTATTTTTTTCTATTTTCTACTCTCCCTTTAGTTTTAAAACATATATTAATCAGTCGAACTGAAGACAAAATTCTTATGAGAATTCAGCTAGCAATTTTTTTTTATAAAAAAGTGTTCTAACTTTTAATCATCTCTCTTATTTTACTAAGATAGCAAAACTTCATATGAGACTCTGAATATACCTAGAAACAGTGTATACTATTTAGGCATCAAGTATGATGGAAAAACTGACATGGTGCCACAATTAAAGTCTCTAAAGACAAAAAGTCTAAAGGCAGTGTTTATCATGAAATAATTCACACACACACACACACACACACACACACACACACACACACACACACACACACACACACACACCCACACACCATGTGGAGCAGACTGAGTATGTACCTTAGTTCTATTAGGCTTTGATACTTGGGTTATAGAAGCACAGTTAACAGCTCAGATAAGCTGTTATGTCTGAAAATCACCATTGTTCATCAAAATAAGATTAGTCTGTTGTATATACAGACTTGTTGAGGCTGGAGATCCTCCATCCAGTAACAGCTCCTTACAGTGTTCCATGCGTGTAGCTTACTATATTCTCCAAAAAAGACTAACCATCATTCTGTAATATTTCTGACCCACAAATGGAGCATAACTTCAAAGATTTATTCTGAACAACAAGATCTTTTGAGGTAGGTGGTAGAAGCATTTCCTGCCCTGGTCTTTGAAGAGCCCTAAACTGGTTTTAAGTTTACCACAGCACAGATTGTGTTTGAAAGTTTGTGTTTTTATATCATTTTAGCTACTTACTTGCCCTTAAAGAGCGCAGTTGGACTAAACTACATGGCCAATTCCTTTTGCTGCCTTCCTTACTGCCCAAACTTCTCTCATTCACGTGCTGTGTTTCTGTTTCCGTTCCTCTCTGTCCATGCTTCTTGTTGGCTTCGTGTCTTCGGCTTCATCTTGATTGCCTGTTTGGTTGCCCATATTTCTTTCATCTTTCGGCTGTGATCTTGCTTGTGTTCTTCAGTCCATTTTACACCTGTTCGTTTGTCACAGTGTTTCTCATGTAGTTTACTATGTAAAGTAAAGTGGAGGGAGACACTGTGGTTGCTCTATGATATATTATCAATATGTCCTCAGGACATACTTAACAAATTCACACTTACTAAAGTAGAGTTGTATATGACCGTGAGGACACTGAAGCAAAGATGTGACCACATCATGAAATTTTTTACTTGGTCACACTTGAGTGCTGTGAAAGCTAACCAGTAGAAGTATCAAGCTGAGATAAAAGCCTACTCAATGTGGATTCATTATCTGTATACAAAAAGGGGGTTGTGGTGATGGTTATCAAGGTGAATATAAATTCAAGGAAACTGGTTTGCCAGCTGGAGTGGCCGAGCGGTTCTAGGCGCTTCAGTCTGGAACACTGCGGCCGCTATGGTCGCAGGTTCGAATCTTGCCTTGGGCATGAATGTGTGTGATGTCCTTAGGTTAGTTAGATTTAAGTAGTACTAAGTTCTAGGGGACTGATGACCTCAGAAGTTAAGTCCCATAGTGCTCAGAGCCATTTGAACCATTTGAAACTGGTTTGTACTTATAACAGGAAGAGAAAGTTGCATGGGGCACACTGTAATCCATTGTGCTGTCCTCTTGCATGCTGTAATCTACCTTTTGAACCATAGTGTCAAAAATAGTCTGGAAATAGTGGGTAACAGTGGAGGCGATAAGTTGTTCGTATTGAAAGTTCTCGACATGCCAGTCTACTTTCGGCCAGTCAGACGAAGTGAATGTAACATCTCCCCAAATTGGGCTCTGTTGATCTTGCATGAATTCTATATATGACAAAAGAACCAACTATGAATTCTACCCACAGCAAGAAGACCCAACAATGTTTTGTCCTTGCAGCACATAGATAAAATGATAGCAATTTATTGGCCATCTTATCTCTTCTCTGCTTTGTATTGTCTTGTTGTAACCACAGTCATGTCAAAATCCAAAACCAGGGTCAGCAGTGAGATACCAGTTATACATACATCAAATATTCCAGAATATACAATTATTACAAACATGAGGTATTTCAATAATCTTCTACAAATGATAAATACCAAATAACAAATAATTGCTGGTGGTGGAGTTTCAGTGCTAGAGACCATTACATCTCATCTTCAACATTATCTAAGACCTTTAGATATATCAGGTCAGCATTCATGGCTGCTTTCTGTTGCTTACTTGATTCGACAACTGTGGTTGCCATAAAATGCTATAACTCTTCCTTCTTTACCTGGCATATGAGAGAAGCAAGGTCATGGTTATATTTGACAACTGCCATGGGGACCACATTTGGGAGTCATACTTCTTTGATCCAGTTGTGTGTTGTTTCCTCAGTGCACTCACTTGAATTCTGTTGTTTTTATGACATCCTTTACAAGAAGTGCATGGTACATGTTTTCTGCAACTCCTTTCACCTAGTTTGAGATGTTTTCATACTTGGATTCATAATGTGGGATGGGGCCAAACTATTTAGTACGGAGAACTGTTCTGTTTCCCCATGATGTTGGACCATTCTCTTCAGCTGTTGTCTCTGTAAGCAGACTTGCTGCTGATTGTCACAAAACATTTGCTTTAGTTTGGCCTGGCATTTATTCCATCTATTGAGCTTTCCTTTGTTGTTGTTGTTGGATCACTGCTGTGCTCTGCTGTCCAAGTAAAAGTGGACATTTGTCAAACTCATCATGTCAATATGATGATAGTATAAATATGGTAAATATTTTTAAATTTTGCTTTGTATGTAAACTTCCACCTAAATCACTGAGCGGTAGATATAAGTGTATACTAAGGCTAGATGATGTATCCATTCCTTTTGTAAGTAATCATTTGGCCATATAAAACTGATGTTATAGTCTTCTCTCTTTAACTGCATTTGTTTCTCACAGTACATTTTAAACCAAGACATATGTGGCTAACAAATATTTTGTATACTCAACGATGAGAGAATGAATGATGTGGAAAAGACTACAGTAAGTTAATCAGTGAAATTTTATTTTCCTGATTTTGTTTTTGATGTACTAATAACATGCATGTCAGAGTATTTTACTAAGCGCACTACTAGTTGTGATATTGTGTTCCACAAATCGTAATCATCATTAGCATTTTGGTTCTGTGTTAAATCCTTTAATAAGTCAAAGTTGCCTATCCATATTCTCATTGATCAAGATAGCAATGGGAAAGAAAATGACAAAATTAAGACTAAAATGCTAAATGATGCGCTGTGAAATTGTTTCACCATACAAAATTGCAACGCAGTTTCTACTTTAGATTGTCACATGGATGCAAAAATGATTGGTACAAAAACAAATGAACATGGAGTCAAAAAAACAACCAAAGAACCTGGATAGGTCGCTTAAATAATAGAGCACTCAACATGATTGAAAAATATTCTGACAGATTCCAATCTGTAAAAAGGGCTGCAGGACTGATACAAAGAATTGCAGACACCAGTTTATTGTAGATTCATGGAATATATTTTTGGGGTAAAACACTTGCTCTGTAGAACTTGACACTGATTCCCTATACGCTGGTTGTAAAGCTTCAACATTGTTGGACTACATGATCAAAGTTTATCTACTGGAGTCAGTTAAAATTGCTAAACGTCTGGAGTAACACCCCAGTCCACTTTAAGATAGAACGATTACATAAATCTAGCTGCGGGAAGACAGACGAGTACCTCCTCCCATATACATATTTAAAACAAATTGACTAATTTATTATTATATGGTATTGTAATTTCAAAGCCACAGAAAAGCATATGTACTAGAATAAGGGAAGGGATACAAAATACATTAGTCATATAGAATGTTTCACATTAATAATGTCTGTCATAATTTCATAAAATTATTCACATCACAGGGAGGCATAAGGAGATTTTTTACAAGCCAGGATATAAAGCACACATATGGAAATTCAACAAAAACACTGGACATTGTTAATTGCTCATAATTTCAAAGAAGCCATAATCAAACCTTAAATGGACCACCACCATCAGCCATGCTAGATAGTGTGCATTTAGCCTTTGCAGTGGCTGGAGGAAATAACTGTAGGTGTGAACAATTGTAATAAAAACGTAAGACTGTGTGAACATGGTTGCAGGAATGAAACCTTTAAGAGAGAAATGTGACTAAAGTAACATACAAAAAACCATAAAGTTTTGTTCCAGACCATTCAAATTAAACTTTTTGTGTGAAGCAATCATTTGATCAAATAGAAAGATTCGTTATTTGATGTCTTGTACCATTGGAAGGTGTAATGTAATATGAGATCTTGTTTGTCTTATGTTAACTAAAATGTATGAGAATGAGCCCACAACTGAAAACAAGTTGTGTACAAGAATAAAGATGATGTGCAGCTGTGGTGCAATCTTGTCCAGAAACCTGTTGCCCCTCCCAAATAGCCCTAGGTCTTCATGGTCCTATTTCTCGCTTTGTTATTTTAATCATTTCTACACCTACAACCATATTCTACAAACCAATGTGAAGTGCTTCCATTATACCATGTATTAAGGTTTCTTTCTGTGCCATTCACATATGAAGCAGAGAAAGCATGATTTCTAAAATGCCTCTGTGTGCACTTTTAAGTAATCTAATCCTGTCCCCACTGTACGTATGGGAATGATCTATACAAGACTGTTCTATGTTCCTGTATGCCTCACTTAATACTGGTTCATGAAACTTAGAGAGTAAACTTTGATGCAATAGTTGGTATCTTTCTTCAAGCACCTGCCAGTTCTGGTTTTTCAGCACCTCAGTTATTCTGTTCCATGGGTCAAACAAACCTGTGGCCATTTGTGTTGCCTTTATTTATGTACATATGATATTCTGTGGTAGTCCTATTTGATGTAGGGCCTACACAGTCAAACAATATTCTAGATTGGGTTGCACAAGTGTTTTCCAAACAATCTCTTTTGTAGATTGATAAATTTTTTTCAATACCCTGCCAATGAAGTGAAGCATGTCATTTGCATTACCTAAAACCAAGTGTGTCATTCCATTTCATATCCCAACAAATCATTAACCTAGGTTTTTGTGAGAGTTGACTGATTCCAGTTGTTACTCATTGATATTGTAGGCATAGGATACTTCATATCTGTGTTATGTGAGGTGAAATTTTAAATTTATGAACATTTAAAGCAAATTGTCAGTCTTTGCACCATTTGGAAGTTCTGCAAAGATTTTATTGGGTACTTGTACAGCTTTTTGTAGGGTAGTACTGCATTTGATAACTGGATCATTTGTAAAAAGTCTGGGGACACTATTAACGTTATCTGCCAAGTTATTAATATACAACATAAGCAGCAAACATCTCATTTTCTTGAATCATATCCAGAATTACTTCTGTATTTGTCAGTGACACGTAATTTGAGATAACATAACATGCTGGATGCTCCTGTAAAGAAACCCTGTCTCAAATTCATTTGAGATCGTAGCTCATGTGATAATGCTTTTGTTAATAATCATTGATGTAGTATCGAATCAAATGCTTCTAGAAAAGTGAGAAATACAGTGTCCACCTGATTGGCTTGATACATAACTTTCAGAACATGAAATGATGAAAAAAAGGTACCTCCGATTTTGAAAGGAGAATGTACCATGGGCCGGTGTCAGGCTTATTTGATTAATGTTTCAACCTGCAGATGGAATCAAATTTTTAAAATTTTATCATTATTTTGTGGTCTTCTTTCCACATATGTATACATATGGCTGTCTGTCAGGTTTCGTGATATATTGTAACCCTTTCCACTCCAGTTGCGAGTGACACTCTACATTGCGAATTTTGTTTTGCACTCCAATGTCAGGCCTCATTCAACATGATTTTTCATAGCTGTCATGTGCTCCATTCTCAAATATGATTGTACTAGAGATCATTGATGCCCTTTACTGGCATCTAGGGAAGCCTGTGTTAACACAGTATCAAACTGTAACAATTGTGTTGAGAGAATGATTATAATTAATGGCTGGTTCTTCATGTACAGCCCTTTCTGAAGAAAAGATCTTAAGGCATTTAGAGTAATGTCTAAGTGAAAATTAGACTGCTATGATTTTGATGATGACAGTGATTCATTTGTAAACAACTGGAATGAAAGGATGGTGGAAACAGTCCATCCTCAATAGTTTCAGAAAATATCACACACTATTGTAATGCTTCTGTAAATATATTTGAATGAAAATGCAGGTTTTGTTGTAATGTTGTTGGTGGTCAGTGGCCTCATCGTTCCCACAAAGAGGCCCGCATGGTTCTCTGTGACACGCTCACTACCCGGGCAGCAGCCGTTTAAATAAGAGTGTAGAGAGACTCCCTGTGTCTGCATTATGAAGTACAAATGGTTAATCAATTATTGCAGTAAAAATGTAAACATTATTGTAAAAACAAAAATAATAACTAAAAATATAGTAATAAAACAATATTTGAAAAGATAGTTGCTACTCACCATATAGTGGAGGTGCTGAGACACAGATAGGCACAATAAAGAGACTATCAGAAAGTGAGCTTTCGGCCAATAAGGCCTTTGTTGAAAGTACACACACACACACACACACACACACACACACACACACGCGCGCGCGCGCGCGCCAGAGTCTCTGGCAGATGAAGCCAGACTGCAAGCAGCAGCGCATGATGGGAGAGGCAAGAGGGTGGTGGGTGTAAGAAGGAGGCTGGGGCAAGGGAAGGGAGGGATAGTAGGGTAGGGGTGAGGGATGGTAAAGTGCTGCTTGTGGAAATGTACAGGGACGAGGCGGAGAGATGGGAGGGCAGCTAAGTGTGTCGCAAGGTGAGAGAGAGGGCGTGGGGTAACAGAAAAGGAGAGAAGTAAAATGACTAGGTGTGGAATAGAGGGCTGCGTGGTGCTGGAACGGGAACAGGGAGGGGCTAGTTTGGTAACGACAATGACTAATGAACGTTGAGGCCAGGAAGGTTATGATACATGGCAGGGAGAGTTCCCACGTGCGCAATTCAGAAAAGCTAGTGTTGGTGGGATGGTACAGGCTGTGAAGTACTCATTGAAATGAAGAATGTTGTTTTGGGCAGCGTGCTCAGCAACAGGCCCAGCTATTTCTTGGCCACAGTTTGTTGGTGGCCCTTCATGCAGACAGACAGTCTGTTGATTGCCATGCCCATGTAGAATGCAGCACAGTGGGTGTAGCTTAGCTTGTAGATCACATGACTGGTTTCACAGGTAGCCCTGCCTTTGATGGTATAGGTGATATTTGTGACTGGACTGGAGTAGGTGGTGGTGAATGGATATATAGGACAAGTTTTGCATGTAAGTCTATTACAGGGATATGAGCCATGAGGCAAGGGGTTGGGAGCAAGGGTTGTGTAGGGATGGATGAGGATATTGTGTAGGTTCTTTGGGTGGTGGAATACCACTGTGTGGGCGGGAAGGGGGCAGGGAAGGATGGTGGGTAAGACATTCCTTATTTCAGGGCACAATGAGAGGTAGTTGAAACACTGGTGGAGAATGTGACTCAGTCCTGGCCTCAACATTCATTAGGTCCTTCTCTAGATTGTCGCACAGATGACAAAATGGTAGATATCGAAATAAATGACACAGGGATAGAAAAACAATTAAAATTGCTCAAAAGAGGAAAGGCCACTGGACCTGATGGGATACCAGTTCGATTTTACACAGAGCACACGAAGGAACTTGGCCCTCCTTCGTGCAGCCGTATACCATAGGTCTCTAGAAGAGCATAACATTCAAAAAGATTGGAAAATGGCACAGGTCATCCTCGTTTTCAAGAAAGGACGTCGAACAGATGTGCAGAACTGTAGACCTATATCTGTAACATTGATCAGTTGTATAATTTTGGAACACGTATTATGTTAGAGTATAATACTTTTTTGGAGACTAGAAATCTACTCTGTAGGAATCAACATGGGTTTCGAAGAAGACGATCGTGTGAAATCCAGCTCGCGCTATTTGTCCAAGAGACTCGGAGGGCCATAGATGCAGGTTCCCAGGTAGATGCCGTGTTTCTTGACTTCCGCATGGCATTTGATACAGTTCCCCACAGTTGTATAATGAACAAAATAAGAGCATATGGACTATCAGACCAATTGTGTGGTTGGATTGAAGAGTTCCTACATAACAGACTGCAGCATGTCATTCTCAATGGAAAGAAGTTTTCCGAAGTAAGAGCGATTTCAGGTGTGCCGCAGGGGAGTGTCGTAGGACCATTGCTGTTCACAATATATATAAATGATCTTGTGGATAACATCGGAAGTTCACTGAGGCTATTTGTGGATGATGCTGTAGTATATCGAGAGGTTGTAACAATGGAAAATTGTACTGAAATGCTGGAGGATCTGCAACGAATTGACGCATGGTGCAGGGAATGGAAATTGAATCTCAATGTAGTTAAGTGTAATGTGCTGCGAATACATAGAAAGAAAGATCCTTATCATTTAGCTACAAAGAGCAGGTCAGCAATGGGAAGCAGTTAATTCCATAAATTATCTGGGAGTAGGCATTAGGAGTGATTTAAAATGCAATGACCATATAAAATTAATCATTGGTAAAGCAAATCCCAGACTGAGATTCATTGGAAGAATCCTAAGAAAATGCAGTCTGAAAACAAAGGAAGTAGGTTACAGTACACTTGTTCACCCACTGCTTGAATACTGCTCACCAGTGTGGGATTGAATCAGATAGGGTTGATAGAAGAGATAGAGAAGATCCAACGGAGAGCAGCGCGCTTCGTTACAAGATTATTTAGTAATTGCAAAAGTGTTACGGAGATGATAGATAAACTCCAGTGGAAGACTCTACAAGAGAGACGCTTAGTAGCTCGGTAGAGGCTTTTGTTGAGGTTTCAAGAACATATCTTCAGAGAGGAGTCAAGCAGTATATTGCTCCCTCCTATGTATATCTTGCGAACAGACCATGAGGATAAAACCAGAGAGATTAGAGCCCACACAGAGGCATACCGACAATCTTTCTTTCCACAAACAATATGAGACTGGAATAGAAGGGAGAACCGATAGAGGTATTCGAGATACCCTCCGCCACACACCGTCAGGTGGCTTGTGGAGTATGGATGTAGAATCATTGTCCTTATCCATTTAGTCCTTCCCTGTTTTCATTCAAACACTACCCAGCCATCTATTCCACCAACCCATCATCAGTCTTTTTACTTCTCTCCTTTTCCATTACCCCCCTCCCTCCCCCTACTCTCTATCAGATCTCCTGACCACACCAAGCTGCCTTACCATCTCTCCACCTCATCCATGTATGTTCCCACAAGCAGCACTTTGCCATCCCCCACCCCTACCCTGCTCTCTCTCCCTCTCCCCACCCCAGCCTCCTCCTCATCCTCACCACATGGTTGCCTCTCCCATCATGCACTGCTGCTTGCAGTCTGGCTTCAACTGCAAGAGACTGTGGGTTTTTGTGCGTGTGCGTGTGCGTGCGCGCGCGCGCGCGCACGCGTGTGTGTGTGTGTGTGTGTGTGTGTGTGTGTGTGTGTGTGTGTGTACTTTCGATGAAGGTCTTGTTGGTCGAAAGTGTATTTGAAAATTTAGTTGCTCAGGAAAGAAATATTGAGGTGGAAGGAAAAATGGACTGATAAGTACATGTTTTAATAATTGACATATGCCAGTGGCAAGTGACAAGTCATTACGTTCACTGTGTGTGAGCAGTGGTAATGTTATTATTCTCAGTGCCAAAAACAGTTTTTTCGAAAATTCCTTCAACAAAAAAGGATAAGCTAAAATATTCCATAATTCAAATCAAGAACAGCTGCCAACATGAATAACATAGAAGTAGATATCCTCAATATAGCAAAGCAACTTAAACACTTAATGAAGTCAAGTCTTCCAGTTCATATTGTATACCAATTAGGTTCTTTTCAGAGTAAACTGATGCAATAGCTCCATGTTTAGCAATCATATATAACTGCTTGTTCAAAGTTGTTTACCTAAGGACTGGAAAGTTGCACAGGTCACATCAATACACAAGAAAGGAAATGGAAGTAATCCACTGAATTACAGATCCAAATCACTTACGTAGATTTTCAGTAGTATGTTGTAACATAGTATTCGTTCAAACACCATGAATTGCCTCAAAAATGATCTGTTGATATATAGTCAGCACAGATTCAGTACACATTATTCTTGTGAAATACACCTGCCGCTTTATTCAAACAAAATGAGTGCTATCAATAGAGGATCTCAAAAGTATTCCATTTCTCGAGATTTCCAGAAGGTATTTGACACCGTTCTTCACAAGCAGCTTCTAATCAAATTATGTACCTATGGAGCATCAAAACAGTTGTGAGATTGGATTCATGATTTCCCATCAGAAAGGTTACAGTTCATAGTTATTGATGGAAAATCATAGAGTAAAACAGAAGTGATATCTGACATTCCCTAAGGAAGTGTCATCAGCCATCTGCTGGTCCTAACCTAATAAACAATTTAAGAGACAATATGAGCAGCCGTCGTAAGATTATTTGCAGATGACATTGTCATTTACTGTCTAGTAAAGTCGTCAGAAAATTGAAACTGATTGCAGAATTATTTAGAAAAGATATCTGTATTGTGTGGGAAGTGGTAATTGATTCTAAACAATAAAAAGTGTGAGGTCATCCACATGTTTACTAAAAAGAATCCAAAAATTTCTTTTATACAATAAATTACACAACTAAATAGCTAGGGATGACAATTATGAACAACTTAAATTGGAATGACCACATAAAAAATATTCTGGGGAAAGACAACCAAAGACTGGGTTTTATTGGTAGAATGGTTAGAAGATGCAACAAATCTAGTAGAGAGGCTGCCTTCGTTACACTTGTCTGTCCTCTTTTGGAGTATTGCTGTGTAGTGTATGGTGTAGGATCCTCACCAGATGGACAGAGGACATAAAAAGTTTGAAGAAAGGCAGGTCATTTTGCATTAACCTGTAATGAGGGAGGTAGTGTCAGGAATACGATATGGTAGTTGGTGTGACAATCATTAAAAGGTAAAGGTGTTTCTCATTGTGTTAAGATCTTTTCATGAAATTTCAATCACTAACTTTCTCTTCCGAATGCAAATTGTTTTATTAACTCCCAGCTACACAAGAAGAAATGACCATTGTAATGAAATAAGAAAAACCAGAGCCTGCACAAACAGATTCAAGTTTTCCCACATGCTATTTGAGAGTTTAATGGCAGGGAAATAGTCTGGAAGTGGTTTGATGAATCCTCCACCATGCACTTGAGTGTGAATTGCAGAATAGTCATGTAGATTAATCTATTGGCCAACTTCCGGACCATCAGTGTAAGACACAATAAAATCTTTATGCAAGATTTGCAAAGACAGCAATGAATCCACAATAAGAAAAATGTTTAAGATTAAAAATAAATCTCACTCGCACTCGGATAAATTTACGAAATAGCATAGTTTCCATAACAATTATCAGCGGCGGCAGTGGCTGATACTCGTGTCTGAGTTTTCATTTTTCTTTTGCATTTTCATTATTGCATGACAGTTCAGGTAAGGAGATGCCCATGGTGGCATAGCAGACCAATCGAGGCATGAAACGGGTGGTCACATAATTGCACATAGTAAGAGTAGAGGGTGTGGCTGAACCTGATAAAGTTTACAGTTTTGACATTTTTCATTTTCCTGTCTCCGACATTCCTGCTCAAAATGTAATACAATAGCTGCAGTCACTGTGCATCATTGTTTATGATCTTCTGCTGTGGTGCACCATTTACTTGGGTAAATGTTTAGACTCGTAGGTTTTTCTTGAGTTGGTCCTTACACAGTTTCAGAGGAGCACCATGAGGCCTTCTACCTGTGCTCACTTCACTATATAAAATTTGTCAAGGAAGTCTGTTGTTTCTCATCCACTGGATATGTCCAATCCATCTGAGTAGATGACCAATAACAATGGCTTCTTGTCTATACATCTTTGCCTTCTCAAGAACCATAGTGTTTGATACAAAGTCATCCCATTTGATGTTCATAATGCATCTAAGAGTCTATTAGCAACCATAGAGCTGGGTAAAAACAACAACTGCTAGATTCATCATCAGTTTGGTGCATAGTGTCAGATCTTTATTCAGGAAAACCTAATATAGGAGACGTCCAAAAGCGACATGTGTGACATGCATCTTGTTCTCCATGTCCTTTTCCGACAAACAATTATTTGATAATATACTTCCTAGATAGATCACTTCATCTAGTTGTTCCAAAGTTGTGGTGGAAATAGAGATACTGGGATCCAGAAAGGCAGTTCCAGGGTAATAAGGTAGTTCGTGTTCAGACTCTAATGGCCACTCAACTTAAAACAGTATTTTTATGATACAGGTGCTAAATGGGCAAACAATTTTATTTTTAAGTGTATAGTACCATGTTGTGTGTTCACAAACTTGTCACTTTCTCTATTCGGTGTGTGGGTTGCCAACTAATTTTCATTAAATTATTAATTGTTGTCCTGTCAATGGGACATTAAGCAGTACTATTACTTACTCTCCTTTACTGACTCTATGCATTGATGACACAGCAAAATTTGACTATTATGTGAAAGAGGCCAGACAAACATGTGGTTCCTAAAGAGGGGAGCAGCCTTTTCAGAAGCTGCAGGGGAAACAGTCTGGATGATTGACTGATATGACCTTGTAACACTAACCAAAACAGCCTTGCTGTGCAGGTATTGCGAACGGCTGAAAACAAGGGGAAAAACAGCTGTACAGCTGTAATTCTTCCCAAGGGCATGCAGCTTTACTGTGTGGTAAAATGATGTTAGCGTCCTCTTGTATAAACTATTCCGGAGGTAAAATAGTTCACCATTCGGATCTCCGGGCGGGGACTACTCAGGACGACGTTATCAGGAGAAAGAAAACTGGCATTCTACAGGTCAGAGAGTGGAATGTCAGATCTCTTAATCGGGCAGGTAGGTTTGAAAATTTAAAAAGGGAAATGGATAGGTTAAAGTTAGATATAGTGGGAATTAGTGACGTTCGGTGGCAGGAAGAACAAGACTTCTGGTCAGGTGAATGTAGGGTTATAAATACAAAATCAGATAGGGGTAATGCAGGAGTAGGTTTAATAATGAATAAAAAAAAATAGGAAGTCAGGTAAGCTACTACAAACAGCATAATGAACGCATTATTGTGGCCAAGATAGATACGAAGCCCACGCCTACCACAGTAGTACAAGTTTATATGCCAACTAGTTCTGCAGATGACAAAGAGATTGATGAAATGTATGATGAGATAAAAGAAATTATTCAGATAGTGAAGGGAGATGAAAATTTAATAGTCATGGGTGACTGGAATTCGACAGTAGGAAAAGGTAGAGAAGGAAACATAGTAGGTGACTATGGACTGGAAGCAAGGAATGAAGGAGGAAGCTCCTTGGTAGAATTTTGCACAGAGCAGAATTTAATCAAAGCTAGCACTTGGTTCAAGAATCGTGAAAGAAGGTTGTATCCAGGGAAGAAGCCTGGAGATACTAGAAGGTATCAGATACATTATATAATGGTAAGACACAGATTTAGGAACCAGGTTTTAAACTGTAAGACATTTCCAGGGGCAGATGTGGACTCTGACCACAATCTATTGGTTATGAACTGTAGATTAAAACCGAAGAAAGTGCAAAAAAGTGGGAATTTAAGGAGATGGGACCTGGATAAACTGACTAAACCAGAGGTTGTAGAGAGTTTCAGGGAGAGCATTAGGGAACGATTGACAAGAATGGGGGAAAGAAATACAGTAGAAGATGAATGGGTAGCTTTGAGAGATGAAATAGTGAAGGCAGCAGAGGATCAAGTAGGTAAAAAAAACGATGGCTAATAGAAATCCTTGGGTAACAGAAGAGACATTGATGAAAGGAGAAAATACAAAAATGCAGTAAATGAATCAGGCAAAAAGGAATACAAACGTCTCAGAAATGAGATTGACAGGAAGTGCAAAATGGCTAAGCAGGGATGGCTAGAAGAAAAATGTAAGGATTGAGGCATATATCACTAGGGGTAAGATAGATACTGCCTACAGGAAAATTAGAGACACCTTTGGAGAAAAGAGAACCACTTGTATGAATATCAAGAGCTCAGATGGAAACCCAGTTCTAAGCAAAGAACGGAAAGCAGAAAGGTGGAAGGAGTATATAGAGGGTCTATACAAGGACGGCATTCTCAAGGACAATATTATGGAAATGGAAGAGGATGTAGATGAAGATGAAATGGGAGATATTATACTGCATGAAGAGTTTGACAGAGCACTGAAAGACCTGAGTCGAAACAAGGCCCCGGGAGTAGACAACATACCATTAGAACTACTGATAGCCTTGGGATAGCCAGCCCTGACAAAACTCTACCATGTGGTGAGCAAGATGTATGAGACAGGCGCAATACCCTCAGACTTCAAGAAGAATATAATAATTCCAATCCCAAAGAAATCAGGTGTTGATAGATGTGAAAATTACCGAACTATCAGTTTAATAAGCAATGGTGGCAAAATACTAACACGAATTGTCTACAGACTGATGGAAAAACTGGTAGAAGCCAACCTCGGGGAAGATCAGTTTGGATTCCATTGAAATGTTGGAACACATGAAGCAATACTGACCCTACAACTTATCTTAGAAAATAGATTAAGGAAAGGCAAACCTATGTTTCTAGCATTTGTGAACTTAAAGAAAGCTTTTGACAATGTTGACTGGAATACTCTCTTTCAAATTCTGAAAGTGTCAGGGGTAAAATAAAGGGAGCGAAAGTCTATTTACAATTTGTACAGAAACTAGATGGCAGTTATAAGAGTCGAGGGGCATGAAAGGGAAGCAGTGGTTGGGAAGGGAGTGAGACAGGGTTGTAACCTATTCCCGATGTAATTCAATCTGTACATTGAGCAAGCAGTAAGGGAAACAAAAGAAAAAGTCAGAGTAGAAATTAGAATCCAAGGAGAAGAAATAAAACCTTTTGTGGTTCGCCAATGACATTGTAATTCTGTCAGAGACAGCAAAGGACCTGGAAGAGTAGCTGAATGGAATGGACAGTGTCTTGAAAGGAGGATATAAGATGAACAACCAACAAAACCAAAATGAGGATATTGGAATGTAGTTGAATTAAATTGGGTTATGCTGAGGGAATTAGGTTAGGAAATGAGACGCTTAAAGTAGTAAAGGAGTTTTGCTATTTGGGGAGCAAAATAACTGATGATGGTCGAAGTAGGGAGGATATAAAATGTAGACTGGCAATACCAAGGAAAGTGTTTCTGAAGAAGAGAAATTTGTTAACATCGAGTATAGATTTAAGTGTCAGGAAGTCGTTTGTGAAAGTATTTTTATAGAATGTAGCCATGCATGGAAGTGAAATGTGGACAATAAATAGTTTGGACAAGAAGAGAATAGAAGCTTTCGAAATGTGGTGCGACAGAAGAATGCTGAAGATTAGATGGGTAGCTCACATAACTAATGAGGAGGTATTGAATAGAGTTGGGGAGAAGAGAAAGTTGTGGCACAACTTGACTAGAAGAAGGGATCGGTTGGTAGGACATATTCTGAGGCATCAAGGGATCACCAATTTAGTATTGGAGGGCAGCGTGGAGGGTAAAAATCATAGAGGGATACCAAGAGATGAATGCACTAAACAGATACAGAAGGATGTAGGTTGCAGTAAGTACTGGGAGATGAAGCAGCTTGCACAGTATAGAGTAGCACGGAGAGCTGCATCAAACAAGTCTGTGGACTGAAGACCACAACAACAACATAAAAGCCACTAGTTGCACATGTAAGTCACTTATTTATTTTCACTTAGAAAGGCACCTCAAAACTTTAGTTAGTTAATTCTTGAAGAGGCAGTCTGTAACCAGAATGTGTCACCTTGCAAATAGTGATTCCAGGCGTGCAGATCAACATTATGTGAATTGAGGCAACAACCTTCATTATAGAATGAGAATGCACAAAAAAATAATCTTCACTCTGTTTCAAATTATCATCTGCTATACACAAATCTTGTTGTTCATAAGTTTTTGACTCAAGCATGGACTTTTCTGTCAGAGATTATCTTCATGAAATTATGTCCTGTGTGACATATAGTTTGCATATTACGTACTGCCAAAAGTTTTTCCATAAGCAGTTACTACAAATATTACTCCCTTCGGATTTTCCAGTTGGTACTTTCAAAATATGTCACATGAATACATATGTATGTCCTTAATTTGTTCCAATCACATAAAGGTGACTCTATATGTCTATTCTAAGTGCACTTATCTTAAAACAGCATTTTTATGATACAGGTACTAAATGGGCAAACAATTTTATTTTAAGTGTGTAATACCGCATTGTGTGTTCACAAACTTGTTACTTTCTCTATTTGGTGTGTGGGTTGCCAACAAATTTTCATTAAATTTAAATGTACTTTTTTTGTCTTTTGGTACCGGTGGCTACATTTATGTTATTAATTGTTGTCGTGTAATATAAAACAGTTAAAATTTCGTTTCTATTTTTTGGCAGCCAAACAACTAGAAGTAGCTCATAAGAAGATCACTTTCTATGGTACTCAGCTTTTCATGTTAAACGATTATTATTCGTGTAAGTTGCAGTTTAAATAAATTAAAGTGCATGCATTCTTGATAATACCATTTGCAATTGCTACAAAATTTATTACAGTCTGAGCAGATATTAAAATTTTGCTTGAGCAGCGGCATTTAATAATCCATGGAGTAGAGTACCTATCAGTGGATAAGTAATAAAATGCACACTTACTTGGAATGTTTAATTACAGAATACCTTGTTCTCAAAATCCTGCCAATGTCACCTGTTGATGTTAATTACTAATTCTTTTCCTTGCTTATTTCTTTTTGAAATTTTCAGGTAGTGGTGTCTGAGTTAGAACCTATTCCTACATGATATTATGCAGGATATTAATTTTGCATTGCCTATGCCATTTACATATGTTTATTGTAGAAATACCCAAGCCTTTTTATTCTTGTTAACTTTCAGATCTAATGATATTTGATTACATTTGCAAATAAAATCTAAATATGTCCAAAAGTAGAATAGGGAAGTGTGTCTTTATAGTGCAGGGCTGTTGGATTATGACTGACACTCAGGAACACATTGAATACTAATTATCAGAATTTCCACTGCCTTCTTTTAGTGTTGAATCGATATTGTTATAAGCTTCTCTGATGATATTATCTCTGCACCTACCTGTTTATGAATACTCCTTTCTTAGCACTTTGTCATTGTATAACAACATTCACTTGTCAGCTCTGCTTGCAACAGAGAGATAACTATCTATTGCAAGCTGCCTCTTCATAAAATTTGTTAATCAGTGTTTTCAGAAACTGCAGTAATTATGTAGCTATTCCCTTTTATTATCTAAAAGTGGAGTATGTATCATTTTGGTTTAATTAGAAATCAAAAGTCTAAAACACACACCAACTTTCGAATATTGCTCTGTGTTGGTGAAAGTATAATACATTTATCTTGCAGAAACAATGCAGAAGCCTACCTGATGGCTAAATTATCTAGAGCGTCTGTATATCAGTCACAACACAATGTATTTTCTCACATTGTCAATATTATTCAACAACTTTTCTGCTACTTCAAAACACAAAAATGAAAAGTAAGGATCATAGAATAGATGAGTGGATACTTAACAAATTGCCATAACTAAAGCAGTGAGAATATGGCTGAAAGGAAAATAGTTTTTGGATGAATAGTTTAGTATCTCAAATTAGCAGTAGTGTGTAGATTGTGGAAGAAATAGAAGATTAGTGAGGAAGAAAATGTTATTTTGAAAGGACAGACTATAAATTTGTATACAAGATGTAAAAGATAACTCTGGAGTGCAGTAACAGAGATTAAAGTACTGGGAAATGGCTATCAGGGTGTCCTTATGACAGATTTTGTAACAAGGCATCTCACGTGGATACAAACTGGGGCATTGCATGTGAAATAGGTCTTGTTTTTATAAACTGCAGAAGTTGGTTGTCTGTTCAAGTTGCTTTAGGAAGTAAAGGGCATAATGGATCTCATTGTGTGATAAATGATGCTCATAAGATGTGTATTCATTACTTGAAGAGAACTAGATACATTATCTTCCTGAACTGAAAATGTATCTTATGAAGATGTGCCCAGTTTTATATTGACTGAGTAGGAAGCACTGCTTGACTGATAGTTTCTAAACTTAAACAACTGAAAGCTCAGGTTGAATGTCTACAATATTATGAAAAGGATTGATTGCTGTTCACTGTTAATGACACTTTGAGTTGCAGATAGGCACAATGAATAGACTGTTACACCTTGAGCTTTCGGTCAAAGTCTTCCTCAGAAAAGAAAACACATACAAATTGACACAAGCAGTCACACCTCACACATGCTTGACCACTATGTCTGACAGCTGCAGCCATACAGCATCTCTCAAGTTGAATAAAAGCAGCAATACAGAGTTAGGCCTATGTAACAGTCTCTTTGTTGTGCCTGTCTGCAACTCAGTGTGTCATATTTATAGTGAGTAGCAATCTATGATTTTCGTAATATTTTTGATGGAAAACATTGGATGCTTCACTTCAGTATTTATTATTATTATTGGTTCATCATTACAGCTAAATGTAGCCTCTTTACAAATCCATTACTTACATTTTATGCAAGTTTAAATCTTTATGGTTTGATCAACAGGTACATGCAGAAATTGACAAAAGATTTCCAATCTCTTAGAAACAGAGATGATTCTTAGTAACTGATCAAAGAAAGATGGGAAGAAAATGGGTTAGAAGTGATGCAGAGGGAGCAAAATTGGAAAAGTATCCAGAGGAGGGATAGCTATTGACATGTCGGATGCCTAAATCCTCTGAGTAGTATAATACGAGGTGTGATTGGAAGGTTTTAAGAATGGGCTTGTAATTTTACAATGGTGGTACTTACATGCTACTGTGATTCATTTCCTTCAAAATGGTCCCTCTCTGACTGAACACACTGACTCTAACGGTGTTCCCACTTTTGGGAACATTCCTGGAAATTTTTTTCCTGAAGTGTGTTAAGGACGCCTTCCATATTTGCCTGGATGTCTTCAGTTGAATCAAATTGCTTCCCTTTCTGTGAAAATTTCTGTTTAGGAAACAGGTAGAAGTCTGCAGGGGCCAAATCAGAATATGATGGTTGTGGAAACACAGGAATTTTGAATTTGGTCAAAAATTCAATGATGGAGAAGGCACGATGAACTGGAGCATTGTCATGGTGCAGCACCCAACTCCTGTCTTTCCACAATGCATGCCTTTTCTTCCGCACCTTTTCATGCAGACACTCAAGGACACATTTGTAGTATTCCTGGTTAAATTTATTTCCTTCAGGAGTAAATTCATGATGCACAATACCGGTAGGATAAAAAAAAATCACCAACTTGTCTTCACCTTTGACTGACTTTGCCGTGCTTTTTTCGGTCATGATGAACCTTGAGTCTTCCACTGTGAAGACTGCACTTCAGGATCGTATCCATATACTCAAGATTCGTCACCTGTAATTACCCTGTTTAATAAATCTGGGTCATTTTTGGTCCGATTAATCAGTTCGTGGCACACTTCAAGTCAGTGTTGTCTCTGGTCACTTGACAAAACTTATTGGAATGAATTTTATGGACACTCGATGCATGTTCAGATCTTCATTTAAAATTGACTTAACTGCATGGAAACTTGAATTAAGTTCATCAGCCATCTCCCTAATTGTAAGTTACAATCAGAGTGCAGTAAGTTATGAACTTTATTCATTTTTGAGGTGGAAGGACGGCCGGACCATGGTTCATCTTCAAATGAAACGAGGCCATTTTTAAATCTGTTGAACCAGAAAAAAAAAGAAAAAAAAATTTGACTGGCTCATATAGTTATCTTCAAAAGCTGTTTTTAATAGTTCGTAAGTCTCAGAACCTGATTTCCCGGTTTTAAAACAAAATTTCACACAGACTCGTTGCTCAATTTTTAAATCCATTTTCATGTAGATAGAATCCGGCAACAAACCCTAACAGACCCACACTCAACCAGCTGCCACAATGAACTGAATAAAGGAAACACAGTTTCCTGTCAGAAGGTGTTCAAATACAAGTCAATGACTCACTCCCCACCCTCCGTGTAACTGCTCGCCAAACCAGTAAGCAATAGTGAATCCATTGTTAAAACTTTCCAATCACACCTTGGATAATGACACTGACTAATGCATGAGCATTTGAGCTCTTCGTTTAAGCTGTCTGTTGCAACTTGTGGCTTATTTTTAATATCCACTGTAGGATTTCATTCATGTATTAACACTAGTGTTTAAGTTTGTTTGTAACAAATCATTACCAACAAAAGACTTACTTCTCTGCATGGCATGATATATGAATAAATTGTTGTCAAGATGAAAGCTTTTGTGTTATAAACACTTATAATAATTATTATATTACACAGAGCTACAGTTGCATTGTAACAAATGGTCACCCAGAATAGTGTTTTCCTTCTTTTAGAAGTTGTTGTTTGCTTGAACTGATGGGAGCAGCAGCATTGAGTAGTAGGTAAGCGCAAAGCAAGAAGTTGAACATTATAGTTCAGTATATTTGAACTTCTGTTCTTCTTCAGAGCATAGCATGCATGTGTATGCGTGCTCCCTCGCCCTTCCAATAAATAATACACACACACACACACACACACACACACACACACACACACACAAACACACTGCTGTGTTCTTCTGATACTGTCTCCCTATAGGGGATTTCTGCAAGCTTTTTGGAGTCTTACATTCTTTTTTGTTGTGCTAGAGGTTGTAAAAATATTACTAAGACAACTGCTCGCAGAATGACATCATCATTGTGTTCCTTGGGTTATAAATGTTACAAATCTCTTTTGCACTGCTTTTTGTCACATTTTTCTTTACAGCACAATGTATTTTAAGATTTTGCTCTATGGATCTGAAATGAAAGCTGTGACATGTCTGCATTCATCCTTGCAGATTTTCTTTTTATTGTAACACCAATATTTTGCTCGAACTGAATTATTTAGATTTGCTGTCCTACACCTCATCTGAAACTCCACAGACTGCACTTGACAATACATTTAGGCCATGCCAGAGAATTACATATAAATAAGAACAGTGTAGGCTCTACTTTCCTTTTGTATAGTGATGACAAGCATTTTCTTTCATGAGATAAGATGAAATTCCAAGAACTCTCAACAGAAACACTTAAAAGTTCTCACAATTTGTATCTCCCTTCCTCAGGAAGGAAAGAAGGATTCAGGTTGAAAGTGCAGGACAGATCACTCATATCTCAGGTTGAGAAGAGCCCGCCAGTTGAACAGGTGCCAACCAATCTGTCTCTCCTTGAGGAAGTCTGTCTCATCCTTGAGGAAGGAACATAAATTTTCTAAAACTGTGAATAGTATTTTTCATTGTCAAATGGTTCTATTGACAGTACTTGGAATTTTGGTTCCTTAAGCGAACTTCTAGTTAGCCATTCTGTATTATTTTTCTCAATTTAATTTGCAGTTTGATACAATGCTAAGTTATAGTTTCCTTCATGCAGTTAGTTGACCTAAAGAAATGATATAGATGAAGTTAAAATGGTAATAATGAATGAAATAACAGAATAAAAAATGGGCTTAATAGATGAGAAATTGAACAAATATAAAAAGTGCTGAGAGATGTCTATGACTCACAGCCACTGACTAGCTCTTGTATGTCCACTTGCTTTTGTTATTTTACCAGTAAAATATCAAAACTAATTAAAATTTTAATTTTTACTTGCTGTTCAAGTAATTTGTAATACATGTGCCTTTCCCACTCATTGTCATGTTTAATACATCATTTACATGCTCAGATATTTGTTTGGTTACACATAAATTAAATTTCTTTTCTCAGATGTTATCCAGTACCATTGTAACTATTCATTCCTTTTTTTTCTTATTGTTATTGTCCTTATTCTCTTCTTCCCTCTCTCCCTCCTGTTTAAAAGGGAAAAGAAATATCAGTTGCCCAGTTATTGAGTTGCTTATTATAGTACCAAAAAAAAAGTGAATTTCTAATTCTGTAGTTCAAAGCTTAAAATAAGGCAAAGGAGCATTATTACTCAAATAGTTCACTTTTTACTGACATTAGAAAAACATGGCTTGAAGAAAATATGCTTTTCATACCCACCATTACTCTTGCTTTTCAGCTTGAAGCCTGCAGTTTTGCATTCTTAGAATTGGAATTTCGTAGTCCATATTAAAGAGACATTTGATTCTATTCACAGACTTCTCATTGCTATGAAGTATGATTATTGCAGCTTTCTCTATCAATAGTTGTGCATTATGCATATGATGAGATTTCTACATGTTTTCAATGCTGTTAAAGAAATGTTATAAATCTACTCCATTTGCATCAAATATGACACTACATTTTTTTAGAATGAATGTGACATATTCCTCTTGTTATACAGATGAAATGTATGCCGCAATTGAAGATCCTGGGATGGAATACACTAGTGGGAGTGACACGTATGCACAGATACAAACAACAGTACCTGAAGTCATCCCAGCACCTGCACCAGTGGTCGATTCAGAAGAAATTAATCCAGCAAGCTCTGCATTTCCCCCCCAGCCTCCAAGTGTAGACAGTTTACGACATGTTGCACAAGCACATTCACGTCAAGGTAAGATATGAGTATAATTCCTTATCTGATAAAATATATATTGTAACACCTAGGGAGCTGAAATATAAGATCTATATTTCACAAAATTCACATCTTTTTTAATATGATTAGTCATAAAAATTTTAAAAAAATTATAATTCTATTTGCCTGAAGGCAAAGACTTAGTGCTTTGAAATTGAAATAGAACTGAAAACAACTTTATTCACACATTAGGGGAAGACTTTCAGTGTACTCAGAATACATTAACAGGTCATGTTTTCCAGTCACATTATAGTACAGATATTATAAAGTAGGCAGCAGCATAAACAAACTACAACATCAACTGCCAGAGTGGAGTGGAGTGGAGTGGAGTGGAGTGGAGCAGTGCTGGGAAACAAGCCCTCTTGCAGGACTGTCAACTGGCACTTGTATTCTATATTTTTGCAAAAGCAAAACTTGACACACACTCGTAGATATTACCGTTCCCTTCTGGTGTTTTGGTGGTCGTAATTGAACTCAGTGATACTCATTTCTAACTAAGAAACGACAACCATGAACAACATACAACACAAACCATTCGCTAACAGCTATGGTGAAGTTGCTTGCCATGTTGGCAGTGCTGTAAATGAGTGTCTTCAGGCCTGTCCTCTACCAGTCTTCAGTACAACCACAGTTCAGAACACCTGCAACCTAAAACTGCTATGCTAAAGTGTACACATTATACCAGGTTTCGAACTTTACGTAACAGACAAACGTGCGTTTTTTAGTTCTAAGCTAGGTCCCACAGTTGTCCTACCTTGCATTACTGTGTGTTTATTATACAGACCATTCAACCACCCACAATTGGTTAGACACCAGTACATAAAGTGCACTCTCCCCCTCCCCTCCCTCCCCTCCCCCTCCCCTCCCCTCCCCCTCCCCTCCCCCTCCCCTCCCCCTCCCCCTCTCCCTCCCCCTCTCCCTCCCCCTCTCCCTCCCCCTCTCCCTCCCCCTCTCCCTCCCCCTCTCCCTCCCCCTCTCCCTCCCCCTCCCCCTCCCCCTCCCCCTCTCCCTCTCCCTCCCCCTCCCCCTCTCCCTCCCCCTCTCCCTCTCCCTCTCACTCCCCCTCTCCCTCCCCCTCTCTCTCCCCCCTCTCCCTCCCCCTCTCCCTCCCCCTCTCCCTCCCCCTCTCCCTCCCCCTCTCCCTCTCCCTCCCCCTCTCCCTCCCCCTCTCCCTCTCCCTCCCCCTCTCCCTCCCCCTCTCCCTCCCCCTCTCCCTCCCCCTCCCCCTCTCCCCATCCCCCTCCCACTCTCCCTCTCTCTTCCCCCTCTCCCTCTCTCTTCCCCTCTCCCTCCCCCTCCCACTCTCCCTCTCCCTTCCCCCTCTCCCTCTCTCTTCCCCCTCACCCTCCCCCTCCTCCCTCCCTACATAAGATGGGTAGAAGGACAGATCCTCAAAATTACAGACCAATATCCTTAACATCAGTTTGTTGCAGGATTCTCGAACATATTCTCAGTTTGAATGTAATGAATTTCCTTGAGACATAGAAGTTGCTGTCCATGCATCAGCACGTCTTTAGAAAGCATCGGTCCTGCGAAACGCAACTCGCCCTTTTTTCACATGATATCTTGCGAACCATGGATGAAGGGTATCAGACGGATGCCATATTCCTTGACTTCCGGAAAGTGTTTGACTCAGTGCCCCACTGCAGACTCCTAACTAAGATATGAGCATATGTCATTGGTTCCCAAGTATGTGAGTGGCTAAAAGATTTCTTAAGTAATAGAACCCAGTACGTCGTCCTCGATGGTGAGCGTTTATCGGAGGTGAGGGTATCATCTGGAGTGCCCCAGGGAAGTGTGGTAGGTCCGCTGTTGTTTTCTATCTGCATAAATGGTCTTTTGGATAGGGTGGATAGCAATGTGCGGCTGTTTGCTGATGGTGCTGTGGTGTACAGGAAGGTGTCGTCGTTGAGTGACTATAGGAGGATACAAGATGACTTGGACAGGATTTGTGATTGGTGTAAAGAATGGCAGCTAACTCTAAATATAGATAAATGTAAATTAATGCAGATGAATAGGAAAAAGAATCCTGTAATGTTTGAATACTTCATTAGTAGTGTAGCACTTTACACAGTCACGTCGATTAAATATTTGGGCGTAACATTGCAGAGCGATATGAAGTGGAACAAGCATGTAGTGGCAATTGTCTTCAGTTCATTGGTAGAATTTTGGGAAGATGTGGTTCATCTGTAAAGGAGACCATGTATAAAACACTAATATGACCTATTCTTGAGTACTGCTCGAGCGTTTGGAATTTCTATCAGGTCAGATTGAGGGAGGACATAGAAGCAATTCAGAGGCGGGCTGCTAGATTTGTTACTGGTAGGTTTGATCATCATGCGAGTGTTACGGAAATGCTTCAGGAACTTGGGTGGGAGTCTCTAGAGGAAAGGAGGCGTTCTTTTCGTGAATCGCTACTGAGGAAATTTAGAGAACCTGCATTTGAGGCTGACTACAGTGCAGTTTTACTGCTGCCAACTTAAATTTCGCGGGAAGATCACAAAGAAAAGATAAGAGAGATCAGGGCTCGTACAGAGGCATATAGGCAGTCATTTTTCCCTCGTTCTCTTTGGGAGTGGAACAGGGAGAGAAGATGCTAGTTGTGGTACAAGGTACCCTCCGCCACACACCGTATGGTGGATTGCGGAGTATGTATGTAGATATAGATATTTATAACCCTGTATTCACCTGACCTGAAGTACTGTTCCTCCTGCCATCGAACTTCACTAATTCCCACTATATCTAACTTTAACCTATCCATTTCCCTTTTTAAATTTTCTAACCTACATGCCCGATTAAGGGATCTGACATTCCATTCTCTGACCTGTAGAATGTCAGTTTTCTTTCTCCTAATAACAACGTCGTCCTGAGTAGTCCCCGCCCAGAGATCCAAAAGGGGGACTATTTTACCTCCGGAATATTTTATCCAAGAGGATGCCATCATCATTTAACGATACAGTAAAGCTGCATGCCCTCGGGAAAAATTACGGCTGTGGTTTCCCCTTGCTTTCAGCTGTTCCCAGTACCAGCACAACAAGGCCGTTTTCATTAGAGTTGCACGGCCAGATCAGTCAGTCATGCAGACTGCCGCCCCTGCAACTACTGAAAAGGCTGCTGCCCCTCTTCAGGAACCACACGTTTGTCTGGCCTCTCAACAGATACCCCTCTGTTGTGGTTGCACCTACGGTGCAGCTATCTGTATTGCTGAGGCATGCAAGCCTCCCCACTAATGACAAGGTCCATGGTTCATGGGGGGGTCGGACAGACATAGACTCCATTTTTATACACACGTTATGTTAACATCTATACGTTATGTAAAGGGGACACATTGTTATCAAAAATATCTTAAAGCTCTTGACCAATTTATTTAAAATGTTTACACAGTGTTCTGTTAAGTGTTCAAATGGAGATAGATTACATACTTTGTAAATATATATTATATTTAAATACATGTGTAATGTATTAAGAGGAAATGTTGCCACCAAAAATCTCAAAAAGTTCTTCATCAGTTCACTTTAAGTTTTCTCACGATACTGTAATAACATTTGAATGGCCATAAACTATATGATTTTTTAAAAATATGTGTAACGTAAAAAAGGCAAATGTTGTTGGCAAAAATCTTTTAAAAGTTTCCGATTGATTTATTTCAAATTTTTGCGCAATATGGTAACAAACATTCAGATGGGCATAGGCTATATTTCTTTTTAACCCACACTGTCCTGGTTTTCTGCTAAAACTGACTGAGAAAAAACAATGCTGTGCTGCAAAGTGAAAATGTATTGTTTTCTTTCCCCCAGTCAGCTTAAACTACAATACCAAGGCACTTAAACCATTAAACAGATCATTACTCCAATATATATTATCTCTCTGTACGTATAGTTTTAAACAAAATTTGTATACACAACATTGTACTGTTTCGTGTCATTCTTCAGTCATTTTTAACAGTAATCAGGAAAATTTTATTTATGGCGTATTTGCTTATGATTAGAATACATCTACAGAATCTGTATTATCTGAAAATTTGTAATTGTACCCCTATTAGAGATTAAAACCGTTCAAAAAATAATCACTATAGCTCATAGATCCAGCATCTGGAGAGGTCTCTCTCATACTCTGTATGCCAATTATCCCAACCGATTTACCCATTCATTCTAAGTTACTTCAACTTCCAATTACAGTTTCCTTTACAACATCCGTAAACAAGGCTCAAAGTCAGAGAGAGGGGCAAAGAAGAGGTGAACAGAGAGGGGGGGGAGGGAGGGGAGGGAGGGGGGGGAGAGAGAGAGGGGGGGGGGCAGGTAGGAGGGGAAGATAAACAAAGAGAGGGCAGAGGAGGTAAATATTTCTAAAATCTGTGTCTTTCAGCAGGTAATAATGACTGAAAATAAGAAATTTGTGGTATATCATTTCTAACCAACAGCCGGCATGACTAACTTCACCCATGTGATACACATATTTATATTATTGTTTTGTGCAGTGCATAAATTAGTGTAAATAGATATGTGCCTTTGTTACTTACATGAAGCTATCTCTTGAAATAATTTGGATGATGAGCCTATGTCCCAAAGACACATGAGTGTTTTGCCATAGGACTAGTCACGGCAATCAAAATTGGAGCAATAATAGTCCTTCTAATAAGCAACTGAAGTCGCTGGTAATGGGAAATGGAAGCACACTTTGTAAGTCAGTTTGGAAAACTCGACAAGTTGCAACATTATTATTCATGCAGTCTCATCATGTTTCATTAAAGTGGATCTTCTCAGCCTTTCGCAGATACAATATATACTGGGCCGTCTTCTTGATAGAGAGCAAATTTCTGGCAGAAATCACTGAAATGCGGATTAAATTGTACAAGGGATGTTCAGTAAGTAATGCAACACCTTTGTTTCTGAAAGCAGGTTGGTTTTATTGGGGATTCCAGTACACTATAAGCTTTCGAAATGTGGTGCTACAGAAGAATGCTGAAGATTAGATGGGTAGATCACATAACTAATGAGGAGGTATTGAATAGAGTTGGGGAGAAGAGAAGTTTGTGGCACAACTTGACTAGAAGAAGGGATCGGTTGGTAGGACATGTTCTGAGGCATCAAAGGATCACCAATTTAGTATTGGAGGGCAGCATGGAGGGTAAAAATTGTAGAGGGAGACCAAGAGATGAATACACTAAGCAGATTCAAAAGGATGTAGGTTGCAGTAGGTACTGGAAGATGAAGAAGCTTGCACAGGATAGAGTAGCATGGAGAGCTGCATCAAACCAGTCTCAGGACTGAAGACAACAACAACAACAACATATTATTGTCCTCTCTTTTGATTACAAAACCCTATTTTTCAACATAAACTCCATTCAATGTGATGTCCGTACACTACTTTACTGGGAGTGCCTGTATGCCCTCATGGTACTGCTCTACTGGTAGATGTTGGAGGTAACGTTTTGCTGCATCAATAACCTCCACATCATCCATGTACTACTTCCCATGGAGCACACCCTTCGTTGGGCTGACAGACAGAAGTTGGATGGTGCAAGATCCAAGCTGTAGGGTAGGTGAAAAAACATTCCAGTGAAGTGTTTGGAGTTCCTCTCAAGTGCACAGATTTTGTGAGGCCTTGCAGCTTTGAACCCCTCCCCCCCCCCCCCTCCCCCCCCCCCCCCCCCCTCTCTCTCTCTCTCTCTCTCTCTCTCTCTCTCTCTCTCTCTCTCTCTCTCTCTCTCTCTCTCTCTCTCCTCCAGAGGAGAGGTGGATTGCAGTTTTGTTTCTGGTTCAAAGTGATGAACTGATGCTTCATCACTGTGACACTGCTCGATAAAAAATTGTTACAGGCAGCCTCGTAACGCACAAGCAAGTCCACTCAGATGGCCATTCATTGCTCTTTATGATCTTCTGTTAGCCGACAAGAACCCAGTGGGCACACACCTTTGAGTGCCCCAATATGGATGAGTGTGTCAGCAGTACTAGCAACATGTCCAGCTGAGCAGCTAGGAGTTTGATTGTGATCTGTCGATCACCTTGAATGAGTGCCCTTACATTCCGGCATTGAAGGAAGGAATCACAGCTGTGTGCAGCCAGCCAGCATGTGAGAGATGACACAGGTTTGCACGACTTGCTGTGATGATTACAGACGTCTCACCCAACAACTCCCCATGCTTTTATTCACTGCCAGGTTAGCATAGACATTCTGCAAGCACCTATTAATATCTGCAATGCTCTGGTTTTCTGCCAAAAGAAATTTGATGACAGCTCTCTGCTAGGAATGCACCTCTGCTACAGATGCCATTTTGAAGGCTACATATAATGCCACCACCTGTTGGAACTTCATGAAACTACAGGGGCTGAAGTGGGAATATTCCATGTCCCACAACAAATTCCAAATTTTCTCAACCAAAATTGGTTGAAGGTAAAAAATGTGTTGCATTACTTATTGAACACCCCTCACAAGTTCTGCTGTTAGAAAATGTTTCTTTATGTTCTCGTACGCTGTATATTCTTAACCTGGAAATGTTTGATGTACAAATAATACATTTTCTCAAAGATGATCAGTGTCAGAGTACAAGGTGCCATTGTTGATGATTATCGTATTGAATGTGTTGTTGTTGTTGTTGTTGTTGTTGTGGTGGTCTTCAGTCCTGAGACTGGTTTGATGCAGCTCTCCATGCCGTACAGTAAAGCTGCATGCCTTCGGGAAAAATTACGGCTGTAGTTTCCCCTTGCTTTCAGCCGTTCGCAGTACCAGCACAGCAAGGCCGTTTTGGTTAGTGTTACAAGACCAGATCAGTCAATCATCCAGACTGTTGCCCTAGCAACTACTGAAGAGGCTGCTTGCCCCTCTTCAGGACTCACACGTTTGTCTGGCCTCTCAACAACCTCCGTTGTGGTTGCACCTATGGTACAGCTATCTGTATTGCTGAGGCACGCAAGCCTCCCCACCAACGGCAAGGTCCATGGTTCATGGGGGGGAGGATATGTAGTGACTCTAATATGTCCACTATAATGTACTGTTGTTTAGTTGGAATTATATTTTGAGATGCAGCCACATACATTTGCAAGTTCTCTTGCTTTTGTAACACCTATTAATTATGTTTATTAGTCCATTATATATAACAACAACCATCAACAATTAAATGTCTGATGTCTTCATATTCACTAGATGTCCTTCCAAAAATATCAGCAAAATGCTCACAATGGTTATTATAATTCATATTATAATTCAGAGAGATCATAACTACATGACTTATGCCATTGTTCTTTAACTACTAAAAGAAATTCTTGCCCTCATCTTTGCTTAGATCTGCCAAGTACATGCAAATATGAGAAATAGAATGTGCCATACTATTACATTTGAGAAAGTCTTCTGCATTGTATGAGGAATTCAATTAAAAAAATGAATTCTCCGAGTAGTTACATAACAGTAACAACTACCCATAACCATGTTACACAAACAAAATAAGATAATAGAAAATTTAATTCAGCTTTTGTGTAGTCATAGTGTCCCAGTTTTTGTGTTGACAGCTTTTGTTAACTTCTCTTTTGAACTGAAATTTTGTCTTCGTCGTAAAAGAGAACACATGTTTACAAAACTATGATTTGCTTGAATGGTGCATGTTGCATTTTTGAAATGCTACCACCTGCCCAAAGGTAAATAAAAGCTTCATCCTGGAAGGCTTCTTTTATGAAACCTATGGTTTCGAGGTCTGTATAGACTTATGATGAGACATGGAAAATGTGTCCAAAACATTGAATGGAACAAAACTTTTTGTTAAATTTTAAAAACAATGTTTGTTGTTATGTACCATCAGTTCTAGACCAGTGCTGTTCAGCATGTCCTTTGCAATTGTATTCTTACCTACAAGATAAACTGTGCAGGTGCAATGCGATTGCTTCAGGACTTTCAAATAGAGTTGGTATCCATAGGGAATGTTTTAAATAAAACATAAGGTTTAAGGTCAATATTCTCACTATATTCAACAATGTGAAGTACAGTTGGGTGCTTGGGTTGTAAAAAAGACCTCCATCCTGTCGTGTTAGTCAAGCAGATGTTGAGTGGTAGCGGAACAAAGTTGGAAACCCATCAGGACAGTGAGGAGAGGAAAGATGTCATACTTCACTGAGAACCAGAGCCAGAGAGGGCGTCAATCTCCTGTTTGACACTCCAACGTGTGTCTCAAACCAACATATGATCTTCCTCCCATGCTCCCTGTTGGTCACTTAGACATGATGCATAGAGACTTTTTAGCTAGAGCATTTTTGGGTATCAAGCAACTTAATGCAGGGTGACTATTCTACTTGGTACATAGTCCACAGAAGTTGGTACATGGTTATTGAGAGTGAAAGCCTAAGTGGAAAAAAATTTAAAATGAGCAATAAAGACTACCGATACACCCAAGGCAGGCGGGATGACCTGCACATCATATTATTTTGATTTAAATATTTATTATTTGTTAACATATATCAAAGTAAAATGGATACACCATAATGGTGGACTTAGTCTATGGTGTAAACATTGCAGCATTAATTATATCACATAACACAGCTAATACGGTGACAGTATAGTGCAGTGTAGTAACACTGGTGGCTCATTCTTAAATTTAGATTTTGTAATCTGGAAAGACAGATCTGTTCAAAGGGATACCACAGTACTCAGCACTCTCAAAATTCCTTATTATATGAAAAATGCTGTAGCTGAACTGTTGAGGTAATTACGTGACTTTTGTCGTTAAATAACTTAATACAAAATTTTTATACCTTCATGTATTGACTCCAACTAACCATTAATACTGCAGAAAAAATTTTGAAAGGTTAAGATGCAGTAATCGCATGTTACTGCATTTTTTATTAATATTTAAAAAAAGGTTTCTTTCTCTTCTTTCATGTTTTTAGCTAAGTAGTGGAAACCTTTCAGATCCACAGGTATATCTCTGTCAGAAGTAGCATCATAACTGTATTTGTTTACATCTGACCAATACCAAAATTGTAAAAATGCCTGAAGCCATTTCTGTTGTGCAAAAATTTGTGCTTTTTGTTGTATTTTTTTCCTGTCTTTCCTCGAGATAGTTCTAGTGAAGTGAAGTGGCACAGAGACTAAGGATTATTTTTTTTTACTATGTTCAGTAACATTACTGTGTTGTTTCTTGTAACACATTTTGCCAGACTTCTTGTTCAGTTTCTTTTTCTGTGTACTTTTAGGTTTGTTATGAATGTGTTGGGGGTAACAAATAATGGCAAGTTGGCTTGCCTTGTTGGTGAGTAGCTCCCTCCAATCTATTGTGTGGAGTTCATTTGCATTTGTGTGGATGAAATAATGATCATACAAAAAGCCCTTTAAATTAATTCCAAACTAATTCTTTAACAATTCAAATGTTGTTTGTTGTCTAATATCAGCTATTGTGCCACTTCCAAAGATTATGGAACTGTTTTTATTTTCCCAAGATACAAAAAAGTATAACAAATTTAATATCTCCTCAGTCTTGGCTTGTACTAAACATATAAGTCTATAAGAATGCAACTGCATATTACATTATTATGTATTTGTCAAAAAGTACTTTATTTTAGAATTACTGATACACAAAGCATGGAAAAAGTATGTCTGTTGTGCTCACTTAAATCACAGTAGTCTTAATAGAAACTGACACATATTCATCTTCATAGATCCTTTAATATTTTACAAACTGAACTTTATAAAGAGCTTCTTATTGCAGATATCGAATCTATTTCAATCCGCCTTACAAGCACACTCTATTTTGAGCTGAACACAGCAGCCAGGACGCATTCTGCAATTCTTTGCATTATCTAAATCCCTGCTGTAATGCTGTTTATTGAAAATATCATATTGCATGAGCATGACTAATTTTCAGGAGCAAGTTGGATGAATATTCCATGGCCCTTTCACAGGAACACCATCTCTGGTAAAATGCTGTGAATAACGTTTACAGGCAGATGCTCAATAAAAGTTTCACAGCACATTATAAGAAAAGGCCTAACAGGTTGATCATTAGTTGTCTGCTGATTGCAAGAACATGAATACCATCTGTATGAGGAATGCCTAAAAGACATGTAGAGCTCAATATCTTGTGTAACATTCCGAAATCAAGCTATAATGTAATTAATATATCTAAAAACAAAGATGATGTGACTTACCAAACGAAAGTGCTGGCAGGTCGATAGACACACAAACATACACACAAAATTCAAGCTTTCGCAACCAACGGTTGCTTCGTCAGGAAAGAGGGAAGGAGAGGGGAAGACGAAAGGATGTGGGTTTTAAGGGAGAGGGTAAGGAGTCATTCCAATCCCGGGAGCGGAAAGACTTACCTTAGGGGGGAAAAAGGACAGACACACACACACACACACACACACACACACACACACATACACACACACACACATCCGCACACATGTGGTATGTTGGTATGTGCGGATGGATATGTGTGTGTGTGTGTGTGTGTGTGTGTGTGTGTGTGTGTGTGTGCGCGCGCGAGTGTATACCTGTCCTTTTTTCCCCCTAAGGTAAGTCTTTCCGCTACCGGGATTGGAATGACTCCTTACCCTCTCCCTTAAAACCCACATCCTTTCGTCTTCCCCTCTCCTTCCCTCTTTCCTGACGAAGCAACCGTTGGTTGCGAAAGCTTGAATTTTGTGTGTATGTTTGTGTTTGTTTGTGTGTCTATCGACCTGCCAGCACTTTCGTTTGGTGAGTCACATCATCTTTGTTTTTAGATATATTTTTCCCACGTGGAATGTTTCCCTTTATTATATTTACAATGTAATTAAAATATTCATGCTGATACTACTGTTATTGCTTATTATGAATGACATATGAAATGCTCAACAGATCATACTACTTAGAAGTGTTACACACCCACAAAACCAGAAATCTCATTTCAGTTTCAGCTCACATTCCGAGTTGATAAAGCATTTCTTATATACATGTTCTCACTTTTTTTAATAGCTCTATTACTTACTGCTTCTGTGTGTTGTCTAGTTTTGCAGTTTTTCACCGATACAGCTCTTTGGAGAGATGTTTTGATACTTACTGTTCTGTATTGTGAGTGAACAATATTTTTGGGTTGATGTAAACCAAATGTGAACATTTATTTTGAGATGCCACTAATTGCTAATTCAAAAGCAGTTGACCCACTTTTTGTCAAATACCAATGATGTACATCAGACTTATCAGACTTATGTGCATCATGAAGTACTATTATTATATTTTCATTAAATGTTATATTGCTGTACACTGTGATGAGCTGCAGGTAAAAATGTGTAATTGCCAGTCCAGTATTCAAGCATACATCCCATCATCAGTGGTATCTGAAAGAGGGCAAACAAATAAATGTATACATACGTGTCTGTAACATAAGGATATTGTGTGTGTGTGTGTGTGTGTGTGTGTGTGTGTGTGTGTGTGTGTGTGGACAGATAGTATTCAAGGCTAGAATATATAAGGTATATAATGGTGGACTATATAAAGGGAAAAAAGCTGATGTTAACTGTCATGAACAATACACTGAGGGAGGTGGAGGTAAGGTAACAAAATCTGTCTCTAGCATATAAAGAGTTTCTCAGCTCAGAAAGGGACCAACATATGTTGTCAGATTTAGTTAATTCTACATGCATGAAAATGGGGAAAACTCTAATCCTAACATACCTGATTAAAACACTGTCAAAGTTTTATGTGTATAGATCTTATTTCTTAATTCTGTCTGCTCATTAAGGACATTTGATATTTCATCATGTGACTATATTTCTTCTAGGACATTAGATAATCTACATTTTATTCCTAATGAAGAATGCTTTTAGCAGTATCATTAACAGGATGCTTCCTCTCTCTTAAATGACCACTAAATGCTGAGAGGGATTGGATTCACTACCATTAACATGTTCTCTAAACTTCATTTTGAAGTTTCTCCCAGTTTGCTCAGCGTAAAACTTGCAAAGATTACTACATATAATTACTTATCTGTGTCATGTATAAAGTATTCTCTATCCTGAAGCCAATTTGCAGCCCAATTTTTTGAAACAAATTACTTATCTTGTTGGAAATATGACCCTAATATGGTTAAAAAAACTGTAAGCCTATCTTTTTTCTTTTGTTCACTCCTCTGTAATGTGACCTGATCTCTGTTCCCAGTTTGTTTCTTCTATTATAGTGTTGGGTCAATGTTATTTTCAGAAGCTACCTTTTCAGCGTAGGTAATTCAGCATTAATATTCACCTCACTTAAAGGATTTTGACTACCCTATCAATCACTGAGCAGGAATATGCTGCTTTAAGGGGTCATGGATGGCAAGAACTATCTGAAGTATGCAGTCAGATGTAATGGATTTTCAGAATCTATTGAACAGGTGGTCACCAACTTCATTTTTAAACTTCAGATCAAAATAAAAATACTTCAGTTACCTCGTGCTGTGTGGTGAAAGTGGTATCTTTATCTAACAATTTAAACCATTGGTAACATCTGTTTGCTTTATCAAGAATGTCAATTTAGTTATTTATTTATCCCTCTGTGGACAATCAGGATTGTACGGATGTTGTCAACATAAGTATACACAATAGGTACACAATCCACCAGTATAAGTGTGTTATCTACGTAATGTTCATATGCAACTATTTTAGTCAGATCATTGCAAAGTTCAAAAAATTCATTTTCGACATGATCTTAAACTATATATGAGAGAGCTCCTGATAGGAAGTTCCCCATAGCTAGATCATTTATAGTTCATATACACGGCCATTGAAGGTAAAATAGTTCAGAAATAGGACTAACTTGACAAGGTCACATTATACGTCACTTTCTGTTTGGCTCATTCTATTAAATTTATACCATTTCATTTTGATAACGGATATAGTTTCATTTATGGCTTCTCTTTTATGTCCAATTGCTTGCACATGGTAATGAAATTTTGAGCAAGAAAATATTAACATTTATGTACAAATGTGATTTGGTAATATATGTTATTAGAAGTGAAATACACTTACAGCAAGGAAAAATCTTTTCGTAAAATTTAAGTACCATATTTGTGAAATTTCCTGTACAGCTTTCAGAGTACAATGTCAGAAGATCTCAATATCAAGAAATGAGCAGTGATCTATTAAATAGTGTGTGTTCCTCAAATAAAAAAGATCTTTTGCATAAGAAATGCATTGATTTTAGAAAGTGTGAAGGTTAAAAAGTGTGATAACAAAATGGCTAGGGAAAGCTGAATTTCTCTCAATAATAAATGTCAAATAGGCAATCAGATGTGGCTGAAATTGTTAAGATGATTGTTGTTTACACAATAATGATTACATAGTATAGAATTTAGTTTTAGAGATACATTTATCATACTTTCTAAATAAGTGCTCATCTGTTCCAGCATCAACATCGAGTGCAACAAGCTCTGTTATTAATTTGGGTTCACCAAAACCAGAGAAGCGTCAGGCAAATTCTCCCTTACCTCCACCACCTGTTGGCAGTCCAGAGCTTAGATATACTGTACCTGTTACAAGTCTGGAAGAAATGTATGCAAAGGTGATGAAGAAGAAACACAAATCAGCTAGTCAGGTGGAGACCCCCACAGAACTAGCTGGACATCCTCAGCAGTCGGGAGACACTAGTCTGCTTGCAGAAGCTACTGCTATAAATGAGTGTATTACCCAGATTGAACCAATTAGTGACAGTTTTGGTACTGTAACAACAAGCAAAGCTGTCCCAGTAGAAGAAGCCAGTAGCAGTGATTTATGTGCATTACCCCAAGTGCAAACTGAAATCCAAAATGAGAGTGCTGTATATGAACACCTCCCAAAGCAAGGAAATTTCAAAGAACAGGAACCTGGTTATGAAAGTGTTGGGCCCAATAGTTTAGTTATGCCATACGACCCAGGTTATGAGGTTGTACATCAGGTCCAGCGTAATCCTTCAGACTGTGATCCGAATTATGAACAGCTTCGGCCACAGCGCAAAACTGATCCTCATCAGTACAATACAGACAACAGAGAGGAGGGTGGTATGAAACATGAATACAAAGGCACAGACAGTGGACAGAAGAGAACAGATTTACATATGGGCTTCACGAGTGTAAATCTACCAGAGATGACATTAACTACTGATGAACCAAATTATGAGAGTATGACCAGTGATACTCATGAACCTAACTATGCTGTAGTTTCAGGAACATCAGGAGGAGAATCTGATTCAGCCTATGAAGTTGTTCACCAGGATGATCCTAACTATGAAAGTGTTAATTACTTCGATGTCAATAGTGTTGAGCCTCCATATGAAAGGCTCCATAATGAAGAAGCAAGAGACTCTGATAGTGAAACTGTTTCAGGTTATGAGAAAGTAAAACTACATTGCAACAGCTCACTTGGTACATCACAGAGTGAGCAAATCTCAAATTATGTTTCACAACAAAATGCTGAACCAGGTTATGAAGAAGTGAGACACACATCCAGTACTGCAGTTGATAATGGAAGTTCAAATAATGACTATGAAAGTAGTGTTAATAGCAACATTGATATTTATGCTCGTATTACAAAAAGCTAAGTGAGGTGCATAAGAATATCATTGTGTTGCATGTCCAGTATTATGTGTGAATGTTTGTGTGTGACTGCTTTTCCATTATTGCTGTGTGTGTGACTTGTAACTTTTTCGATGACCGTTTATAAAAATTGTACAATGATATTAACTGCCTTTTTATAATCAGATTCTTACATATTATTTATTAATATTTTCATTAAATTTTTTATACTGAAAGTCATCATTGCCATTTTTCACAGAGTACCTAATATATACATATAGAAAAATATGAATTGTTGATTTATTTAGTATATTTATGATACATTATACAAATCATTAAAGTTTCCAATTATTGTGGTGTAAAAAGCAAATTATTTAATTTTTCATTAAATTATTTTAATTCTGATGTCTCATTCTTTGTCACTTCCAAGATTAGTCCATATTTGTCTTCATTCTCCTATGTACATACGGTCTTGTTGCATAAATTGGCAACAAATAGCTTTCAGTATTTGAAGAGTTACGAAGACACAATATTCATGTGGCATCCCTTATATTTAATGCTGTGAATGAATGTATACACCTTCTCATTCATTGTATGCATCTCTGGAGCTTGGTCCTCAGTCTAAAATATTTGCACATATGTATCTGTACATTACAGTTGAAGCTAATACAGCTGCACGGTTGTAGGCACATTGCCATGGTTTGCATGGCTTTCCCCGTTGCAGGTTAGAGTCCTCCCTCGGGTTGGGATCTGCGTGTTGTCCTTGGGTAAGTTAAAGTTACAGTAAGTAATGTGTAAGCTTAGGGACCAATGACCTCAGCAGTTTGGTCCCATAGGAACTAAAAAAAAAAAAAAAAAAAAAAAGCTAGTACATATTTATGTATGATGACAGATTAACACACCAACAGGTACCACTTATGAAATTTGTTTTCTAATCAAACCATAATAGAGTTCAGATAGCTCTGTACACAGTTCATTACATTAGCAACATGCCTTCTGCTGCTGTGATGGATTTAGTTTTTATACTGTAGTCCTTTATTTGTGTGAAAGAAGTACACAATAAAGACTATCCGACAGCAGCTGACATCACACTTACATCAGGTACATGGATGCGGTCATCTGCAAGTGATTATGACTTGAAAGAAGAAGATGAAATCAAAATGTTAGCTGTTGGTGCTTTATTTCACTGTATATTACTAACACAGCTCTTGGAAGCACAGCCATACACTGCAGGCTGCTAGCTCACTGCAGGCTGCTAGCTCACTGCAGGCTGCTAGCTCACTACAGCCTGCCAATCTGGGCTGGCTGCCCATTGGCCCAGAAGCATGCAACACTCGCTGTGTGAACTATGTCTGCAGTGATCGTCTCCATCTTGAAGTATGTAATCTTGCCAAGAATGTAGGATAAACTAACACTGCAAGAGCTATCTTGCTATAGCATAAGCAGTCACAAGTACTTCTACATTTCATACAAGAATTTAACAAAATATAATTTAAAAAATCACCCATAACAAATGTAGCTACCAAAGATTATCCCATCTAGGTAACAGTCTCAAGAAACAAGAAGAGTTTCTTTGTTGTAAGTTCTCTGCACCAAAACCAGTTTGAAAATTAAAAATAAATAAATAAGCATGAAATAATTATTCATCCTATACTTACATGCAAACAAACTATCCAATTTCGCGGTAAGTAATTTTGGTGATGACAAATAATTGTGTATAAGTAGAATATTACGGAAAGGAAAGTTGCTGCTCACCATATAGTGGAGACGCTGATTCGCAGATAGACACAACTGAAAGATTGTCACAAATAAAGCTTTTGTCCAGTAAGGCCTTCGTCAAAAAACACAAACACACACGCACACAACACAAACACACACGCACACAACACAAACACACACGCACACAACACACACACGCACACAAACACACACGCACACACACACACACACACACACACAAACTGTCTGTCTGTCTCTCTCTCTCTCTCTCTCTCTCTCTCTCTCTCTCTCTCTGTGTGTGTGTGTGTGTGTGTGTGTGTGTGTGTGTGTGTGTGTGTGTGTGTGTGTGTGTGTGCTTTTGACAAAGGCAACTCAGCATCTCTGCTATACGGTAATTAGCAACTTTCCTTTCCATAATATTGTTACATTCCAACCTGGATTTTCCATTGTTTGTAGAAGTAGAATGTTATTCAGATTTTAAGCATATACTGCAGTCCTTTTCTCTGAAATGTGACAGTATCATGAAAAGAAATTGCTTGACATGTCTAGCTGAAATTATCTTCTGCTGAGGCACTACGTATATATCTGCATACATATACATTTACATTTAGTCTGCAATTCACACTTCACTGTTTTGCAGAGGATTCATAAAACCATTTTCAGACTATTTCTCACCATTCCGTCTCAAACAGTATATGGGAAAAAAGGACACCTTAATCTTTTTGTGCGATCTTGGATTTCCCCTACTGTATTGTGATGGTCATTTCTCCCTAGGTAGGTGGAAGTCAACAAAATACACACATCAAAAAAAGTATTGCATTACCCCAGTTCCCAGAAATCCTGATTGTGGATACTGTATCACAGACACAGTCCCTTTGACTGTTCAGAGATGTCACTAAACTCGCTCAAAGATGTGAAAAACCATGCATGAGCAGTGCCTATTAGACGGAGGGAGTCCGAAAGCCAATCAGTTCCAGTAATTCCACCCGGTCAGTACCGCGGTTCGATCGCACACGCATTGTTACTTTGTGGCAGGAAGGGCTCTCATCAAGGGAGGTGCCCAGTGTCTCAGGGTGAACCAAAGTCATGTTGTTTGAACATGGAGGAGATTCATGCCTTCAACCAGACAATCATCGGAGATGTGTTTGGAGGCAACCCGGTCAGGCTGAATGCCTTAGACACACTGTGAGTGCAGCAAGGTGGAGCTTCCATGATATTTTGGGGTGGCGTTATGTGGGGCTGACATACGCCCCTGGTGGTCATGGAAGGCACCGTAATGGCTGTACGATACGTGAATGCCATCCTCCTACCGATAATACAACCATGTTGTTGTTGTTGTTGTTGTTGTTGTTGTTGTGGTCTTCAGTCCTGAGACTGGTTTGATGCAGCTCTCCATGCTACCCTATCCTGTGCAAGCTTCTTCATCTCCCAGTACTTACTGCAACCTACTTACTTCTGAATCTGCTTAGTGTATTCATCTCTTGGTCTCCCTCTACGATTTTTGCCCTCCAATGCTAAATTTGTGATCCCTTGATACTTCAGAACATGTCCTACCAATCGGTCCCTTCTTCTTGTAAAGTTGTGCCACAAACTCCTCTTCTCCTCAATTCTATTCAATACCTCCTCATTAATTATGTGATCTACCCATCTAATCTTCAGCATTCTTCTGTAGCACCACATTTCCAAAGCTTCTATTCTCTTCTTGTCCAAACTATTTATCGTCCATGTTTCACTTCCATACATGGCTACACTCCATACAAATATTTTCAGAAATGACTTCCTGGCACTTAAATCTATACTCGATGTTAACGAATTTCTCTTCTTCAGAAACTCTTTCCTTGCCATTGTCAGCCTACAGTTTGTGTCTCCACTACTTTGACCGTCATCAGTTATTTTGCTCTCCAAGTAGCAAAACTCCTTTACTACTTTAAGTGTCTCATTTCCTAATCTAATTCCCCTCAGCATCACCCAACTTAATTCGACTACATTCCATTATCCTCGTTTTGCTTTTGTTGATGTTCATCTTATATCATCCTTTCAAGACACTGTCCATTCCAGTCAACTGCTCTTCCAAGTCCCAGCAGCATATTGGCGAGGCATTCTTGTTCATGGATGACAATTCATGCCCCCATCGCGCACATATTGAGAACGACTTCCTTCAGGATAGTGACATCACTTGTCTTGAGTGGCCAGCATGTTCTCCAGACATGAACCCCATTGAACATGTCTGGGATAGATTGAAAAGGGCTGTTTATGAACGGCGTGACCCACCAACCACTCTGAGGGATCTACGCCAAATTGCTGTTGAGGAGTGGGACAATCTGGACCAACAGTGCCTTGATGAACTTGTGGATAGTATGCCACGACAAATACAGGCGTGCATTAATGGAAGAGGACGTGCTACTGGGTATTAGAGGTACTGGGGTGTGCAGCAATCTGGACACCACCTCTGTAGGTATCGCTGTATGGTGGTACAACATGCAATGTGTGGTTTACATGAGCAATAAAAAGGGCGGAAATGCTATTTATATTGATCTCTATTCCAATTTTCTGTACAGGTTCTGGAACTCTCGGAACGGAGGTGAAAAACTCTTTTTGTTTTGTGTATTTCAGCATTTGGAGGGAAAAGCTGTTAATTGAAATTTCTTGAAAAGATTGGATCATAGCAGAAAATGCCTTTGTTTTAATGGTCGTCACCCCAACTCATATTACATGATCTTCGAACTTTTTCAATGTCATGAATCTATCCAATTAAGTAAGGATCCCATACCACACAACAGTAATCCAGAAGCGAATGGGCCTGCATAGTGTAGAGTCTCTTTAGTAGATTTGTTGCATCATTTAGATGTTCCATCAGTAAAATGCAGTGTTTGATTTATCTTCTTCATAACACTTTGTGTCATGGTTCCAATTCAAGGTGTTTGTAATTGTAATCCATTCATATTTTGTTGAATCCACAACCTGTCCATTAATTTGAACTATGGTCTTTGTGACAGGATATCGCAAATCTAATCGTGCAGCTAAAACGATGATTCATAGACAAGCAATTTGATTAGAAGCCACTTGGGAGGAATGGTTTCAAAAGCCTTCTGGAAATCTAGAAATAGGGAATCAACTTGAGATCCCCTCACAATAGCATCATTACTTCTTGTAAATAAAGAGCCAGTTCTGTTCCAGAAGAATTACAGTTTCAGAATCCGTGCTGGTTGTGTGTCAACAGATTGCTCTCTTTGAGGTATTTCATAATGTTGGAACACTGTGTATGTTCCAAAATCGTGCTAGTAATTGATATCAGTGGTGTGTGTGTGTGTGTGTGTGTGTGTGTGTGTGTGTGTGTGTGTGTGTGCAGTGTACTACAAAAGGAACCTAACTTGTTTACAGTCTAGACCAAAAGACTTGCCCTGGTACAAATTATTCATGTTGACAGCTGTTTTTGATTCGAATTCTGAAATACTTATTGTGACTTATTTTGTGAAGGAATTTTGAAAAACTGTGTAGTAACTCCATTTTTGTTGCACAGTTGGTAACAGTACCACTGCAGTCCCGCACTGAAGGTATTGATTGTGCCTTGCCACTGGTGTACTTTACGTACAACCAGAATCTCTCAAAATTGCTGGTAGATTTTGAGACGGAGTTTCATTATGGAAACTAAAAAAGCATCTCCTATTGAAGTCTGCACTAAGTTTCAAGCATCTGAAAACTGTTGTCAATTTTGGGGATTTTATGTTTTTTAAATGTGTCATGAACGTTTCATTGTTTGTGTAATGGTGTCTGGATCTGTTTTGTATACCACAGAGGATTTGTTCTGTCTTGTTATTAATTTGCTTTGTATAAAATGCTCAACTGCAGTTAATACTATTTCTTTGGATCTAAACCACATCTGGTCGACAGTTCCATATTTAATACGTAAGGACTGCGTACTACCTCTTAGGAAGACATCAAGAGAATTTTTATCTTTTTTTAAAAGTGTGTGTTTTGAGTTTATTTTTGGTGTATTTGAATGACGTGGTATTCAGTCTAACTACAACCACCACGTCACTAATTCTTTTATCTGTCATTGCTCAGGATTGATTGTCACTAACTGGTGCAGTATCTCATTACCATCATTCACACTTTGTGTGAGATCCTGAACTAATTTCTCAGAATAAACTATCCACATGAATGGCTGAAATCCTGTGTCCCAGCATACAAAAGTTTGAAAGAATTATGCCGTAATTTCCAACTGTAAAATGGCATATTTGGGTCTTTGTTGTCTGAATTGCTTGTCGTGAGGTACAGTCTCATTTCATCTTCAAATACTGCATAATCGGTTGTTTCACTCTCAGAAGCCCACTCTCCAAATCTGCTCTTCTTGGATGATGGGCTTTTATTCTATGATGTAGTTTCATTTTGCACATCTAAGGAAAGAATAAATCACTGTCAAATGACTGTTAGAAGAATTACAACAGCAAAGTTCAGATTTTTTTCTAATCTGATGCAAAAAGTCAATTGAGAACATTTCATTGAAAAATCTTTCATTCCTGATTTGTGTCCTCTGAGTACTTTTTCACATTCCCATTCTAAGATAGAATGGGAATTTTTGTTTTTCTTGAAGGATCTTTATTTATCAACATCAACTTTGTCTCTTTCAAGAAATCCTCCTCAGATACAATACACTTGTACCAGCTCTTTTTTTCCATGCAAAGCTCTTCTTGAACTCGTTTTTCATTTGGCCTTCAGCTTCTTAAGCAATTCTGTTTTTATCTCATCAGTGATGTCAAAAGCCACATCCTTTCATGGTTCTTTTCAGCCTTGGGAATAGAAAGAAGTCACAGGGGCCGTGTCCAGCAAATACATTGGCTGTGGTACCATAACAGATTTGTTTTGTGCTAAAAAATCACAAACGAGGATTGAGGTATGAGCGGGATTATTATTGTAATGCAATTTCCACGAGTAGTTTTTCCACAATTCTGGTCATTTTCTTCGTAATGCTTCATGCAAATGGCACATAACTTCTTAATATTACTTGTTGACCGTATTACTACAAGGCAGGAACTTGTAATGCAGTATCCTATTGTAGTAAAAGAAAACAGTGAGAATAATCTTCAGATGTGATCAAACTTGTCGAATTTTTTGGTCTTTTCTCATCAGGCAGTTTCCATAGGGACGATTGAGCCTCAGTTTCGACTACATACACATTTCATCACATGTTATAATCTTCTTTAGAATTGTTGGATTGTTGTTGACTTCATTTAGTAGTTTCTGAGTGATTTCTATTTGACGTAATTTTTGTTCGAAATTCAACAATTTCGGAACAAACTTTTGTTCCTACATGTTTCATGCCCAAAACGTCTGAAAAAGTTGCTTGACATGAGTCAAAAGATGTGCCAACATCATCAATAACTTCTCTGATGGTGATTTGGCGATTTTCCAGAGCCATTGTTTTTACTTCTTCCACACTGTCATCGGTAATTGATGTGCTAAGCATCCAGGGTGGTAGGCGTCTTCAGCATCTTCTTGATTCTCATGAAATGTTTCTATCACCCCTAAGCTCTTGTCTTACTCATAGTAGATTCACCAAAAGCCTTAGTCAACATTTCAAATCTCAGTGCTGCCCTTTATTCCATTTTTCATGCAAAATTCAATACACATTTTTTGACCCATCTTTTTCGAAAGAAAAAATTCGCTGTGCACTCAAAAACACACACAACCTTTTGACTGTCAACAATAAACTAAATATTCAAAACAGCAAAAATGCATACACAAATAAGGAATGGCAGCTGCACTGCTAACTTTCTCAAATGATTGTAAAGAAACTGTTGGGTAAAAAAATTGATTCTCACTCACCTCATAGCGTCATTTGTCAGCTTCATGATGAACTGGCTATCATTTTGTTAATGGTCATAGCTATAATGATATTTCTATAATTAGTAATGTACTGTGCTAAATTCTAATACTTTGCAATGAAAAATTGGGTTCGCTATGAGTTTGTTGGATGCACGTTAGTCCACATATTGCTGTGTATGGCATGGAGGTAACATATAGAATTTTTCTTTAAACTTGAGATGAGATTTATATTACTGCCAATTCAAGAATATGGATTATACATAATTCACTCACTTCTGATTGTCTGTGGAAACAAGAGTAGAAGTGGAATAGTCGTATCATCCTTCAGATGTCACAAATGGTTTGAGATATTGAAACAAATGCTTGGCAAACTATAGCATGCAAAGCAGAGAGTATTTTGCCACATAACTTACATGCGAAACTTTTTTGTCTACTGCAATATGCGAGTGACTACAGATTTTTTCAATGAAATAATTTAATTCGTTGAATGGATATTGATAGGTGGTGAAATGAGAATTAGTGTGGATTGTATAACACCACAAATGAAGGAGTCTTACATTCATTTTAATACCAAGCATGAGCTTTCTTAAGCTGTTGACCTGTACTTGTCCTCAATTGTTCAATTAATAATAGACAGTTTCAGTATTCTGCCACAATTGAAGCTGCATTAGCATGTTAGTGAGATGGAACTGTGCAAACATCAATTTGTTTTGGGGAAAGAAGCTAATTTTAACATGACAACAAGAGAAAGAAAAAAAGTGTACAAGGCAGGTGACAGTAAATCGCTTTCTTTGACCCAATTTCAGTGGTAGCCTGTACTTGTCTTGTTTTTAATAATAATAAAAATTGGTTGGCCCATTGAATTATTTGTCATATTGACATAACCTGTTAATATGATCATTTGTAGATTTGCTAACTGTAGCTTAAGAATTCCATGAGGTACGTGTTTGTGTGAAGAGCTACATCTCCCCTACCACGCCGTCTCATCAGAAAGGGACCCCCTACCACTTCTACTGTCCCCTCCCCTACAGCACCTTGTGTACAGCTAATGGCCAAGTAATACTGCAAGCTCTCTACAGTGTGCACAGGCTGAGGCAGGCTAGAACAGATTGGCCATGTGTGATGCATGCCTCTGCATGGAAGTTGGCATTTACCATATTGAAATACTAATACAATTTGAGTTCTATACAAAATTACTTTAAATAATAAAGCCTTGAAGTCCTGCAATGGTTTGAAGGAGCTGTTCTCATACTTTATTGGCCAGAGTTATTGACACAACACATACAGGTATACTACTATGCTGCCTCTGGCTCGTAGATCCAAAGCAATATGTTTTCCGGGCGTATTTCTAACTTGTAGAATTCTCAGGTGTCCACATGGGTCCCTCATGATTCCTCCACAATATTTGAACAGACTGACTCGTTGCCATATTTTTATGGCCCTTATGACTGCTGCTCTTCTCTTGTCAGCATCCTGTATACACTGGCTGTTGAATCCTCCACCACACCACTCCTATTGTTGTCCATTGTCGTGGGGGTAGGGGCATCTAGCTCCGCACTGTGGCCTCCAGTGTCCGGACTATCGCTATTGGATGCAGACCTCACTGTATGGGAATGCATTTCTTTTCCTAGGCTCAGGGCAGGGATCGCTGCGTTACTCAGGTGTAAGTCATGGTCTTCGTTAATTTAACCATATTGAACCCTAATTTCAATGGCCTCTTTAATCACGCAGTCCCGGGTCAAGAAAGGCTGCCTCAGTATTTTTGTGTTATAATCTAGAGTATGACCAGTTTTTATACTATGATTGGCCATGGCCAATTTGGTGGTCTGACATAATTCACTCTAGCCTCTATGTTCGTGGCACCTTCCTTCTATGTTGTGTACAGTTTCCCAATGTAAGCTTTGCTGCACTGGCACTGGATTTGGTAAACCACTGGTTTTTGAAGGCCCAGATGATCCTTTACTGAACCTAGTAGTATGAGGGTTTTAGGGTGTGGTTGATGTGTGGGGCTCAGTAACACATGACAGAAAACAACATTCACACTAGCTTTTGGCACTAGTTCTTTTTCTAGCAAAAGTACACACACGCACACAACCACACAAACTCCCAAATGTACACTCCCACAGCCATGGAAAGCCCTATTAGTGATACTCTATTATTGAAAACTGTTGCCTGATCTGATGGAAGAAGGGAGTGTGCAGTACAGGATGCAAGGAGGCAGTAATGAGAAAGAGGCAAGTGTCATGGCTGCACAACATGAAAAGAGTACAGAGGATACAACAGAAAGAGCTGTAGTAGGACAAAGAGGGAGGTAACTGAGGAGGGAATGGAGAGAGTAGAGAAAAGGGAGGAAGGTGAAAGTGAAGAGAGGGAGAGGTCTGCATGGGATTGGGGGGGGGGGGGGGGGCAGCGGAGGAGAGAGAGTGGTAGGAGAAAGCAGTGCATGATGAGGGAACAGGTTAGCAAAAGTTTAGACCAGGGAGATTGCGAGAACACAGAATGTGTTGAGGAACACTACCCATCTGCATAGTTCAAAGGACCTTATGCTTGAAGGTAATACCTGAATGGCCCAAAAATGAAGTTGGTTTTGAAGTCATTTGTGTTGTGGTGTGCAGCACATTCAGAACTGGATGGTCAAGTCTGCAGTTTCCCGCAGTTTGGCAGTGACCATTCTTGTGAGTAAAGACTTGGTTACGGCTGCTTTCACATTTGATAGAAAAAGCCAGTGACTTGGACTGCTGTAGGAGCTGGTGGGTGAATGCATGAGATTGGTCTTGCACCTAGGCTGACCACACCCACACAATGCAATACAATTGGAATATGGGTGGGCAAGGATATTCTATAGGTTTGGTGAGCAGTGGAACACTACATTGGGGGATGTGGGTCTGATATCCCTCATCTCATAGTACAAGAAGACATAGTTAAAGCCCTGGTAGAGGAAGTGTTGATCTTTGCAAGTCCAGGGTGGTACTGGGTGATCAGAGGAGTGCTGGCCAGTGGCTGGTTAACAGACTCCCTGTTGTCAGAGGAGCAGATGGCATGGAAGATTTGTTGAAGGACAAGCTGAATAGGATATTGTCTGTCAGTAAATGTTTTCATAGGGTTATCAGTATATTTGGACAATTCCTGCTTTGCACTGCAGATATGGTGTCTACAGATGGCATAGCTGTAAGGAAGAGTCTTTTTGACATGGAATGGGTGACAGCTGTCAAACTGGAGGTACTGTTGGTGGTTGATGCACATGATATGGACAGACATATTTATGGAGCCATCTGAGAGTTTGAGATAAACATCTAGGAAGGTGGTTCAATGAATTTGGAATATCCAGGTGAATCAGATTTGGGAATAGATGTTGAGGTTTTGGAGGAAAGAATAAAGGTTACCCTTGCAGTTGAGTCCACATCATGAAAATGTTGCCAATGATTCTGAATCAGACAAGAGGTTCTAGGTGTTGACTGGATGGATAGGAATGGTTCCTCCAGAGGGTCCATACATAAGTTGCATAGGATGGTGCCATGGGCATATCCATGTCATTACCACGGATTTGTTTATAGCTTTGGTCTTCAGGAGTGAAATAATTGCCAGGATGTGGTTGGCTAGGAGGAGGAGGATATTGAGAAAGGTAGTGTTCCATGGCTGCAAGGACAAGAGTTATAGACAATAGTTTGTAGTTGTTAGCCAACAAAGGCAGAGATCTGTTGTTTGGGGGTGTTATGTCCAGTCACAATGGGACAACCAGTAGGGAGACCTGTGTCATTGACTTTGGGGAGTAGGCAAAAGGTAGGATTGCAGGGGATTGCTGGTGTGAGAATGGAGAGAGATTCAGTTGTCAAGTTTTGGGATTGACCTCAGGTCCTTCTGGGATGGGATCATGTTTGTATGCAGAGTTGTGGGAAAGTTGGCGGAGACCCTCAGTGACATAGTTGCTATGATTCATGACCACTGCTGTGGCACCTTTATCTGATGGAAGAATGATAACATCTAGATTGTTTTTACTGTTTCAGATAACAGTGTGTTCCATAGGAGTTATGTTGGGTTCCCCAGGGAGAAAGGGAGTTGAGACCAGCTTAGAACTGAGGAATTCCTGAAAGATTGCCATGGGAATTACTGCGTGAAGGGGGAGGAGGATCGTAGTTGGAACTGTGTTAAAAGAGGTTCTATATGGGGTCTAGGTTGGCTGTTGGCTGTTGCCAGTGGGTTGCATGGCAAAGAAATGTTTTGACTGCAAAGAATGAGTAGAGGAAAGGAGGTCATTTACTAGTCCAGAATGGTTGAAATTAGGTTTGGAGCTAACAGTAAGGCCTTTAGAAAGTACTGACTCTTTGCAAGGGTCACAATTTTGGGAAATAGATTGACAATAGTGTGTTTTCTGGAGGGTGGACGAAGTTTTCGGGGATGTGGATGGCAGAGTAAGTCAGCAAGGCATGATCGAAGAGCTATGAGTGGTTGATGGTGGATTGGATCAGAGTAGTAAGCCTTTTTTTGGGCAATAGGTTGCCCCATTTGGACACAAGTCAGAAGTAACTGGGACAGATTCCTCAGATGGAGCTGGGATTGCTGTTCCAACTGTTGGAGGACAAGAGTAATTCCAGAAACTGGAGTCACAGAGTAAAAGGATTTTGCAAAAGGAGCAGATGTTGTCAAGTATGGTTTGTATGATTATGAAAGACCAGATTGGTGAGGGTGAGGGACTGATAGAACTGGAAAAGGAGAAGAATCTTGTGGTAGTGTGGATGACAGCCTGAGATGCCACTTTTGATGGTACACCCACATCTACATTTACATCATACTCCGCAGAGTGCCATTCTGGTACCAGGAACTGGTCCCTCCTACCTTGTTCCACTTGCAAATGGTGCATGGGAAGAATGATTGTCATAAGCCTCTGTATTAGATCTAATTTTCTCTTTGTGTTCATTTTGCAAGATGTATGGGAAGGAAGTAATTGTTGTCCAGCTCTCTTTGGAAAGCACTCCCTCAAAACTTCAGTAGGAAACGTCTCTGTGATGCACAACACCTCTGTTGTAATGTCTGCCACTGGAGTTTGTTGAGCATCTCTGTATTGCTCTCATGTTGAATAAACAGTCCCTTAATAAAGATGCTGCTCTTCATTGGATCTTCTTCTCCTTCTCCTCTCTCCCTCCCTCCCTCCCCCTCCCACCCCCCTCTTCTATTATCCTATTAGACCTACCTGGTAAGGATCCCATATTGATGAACAATACTCAAGAATCAGTTGAACCCCACAAGCCACTTCCTTTGTGGATGAGTTACATGTAGTCATTCCACTTACAGTTGCTCTGAATAGTCACCCCTAGTTAATTTGCGGTAAGTATTGTTTCCAGCAGTTTTACATCAATAGAGTAGTTGTACAGCAGTGGAGTTTATCACCCATGTATTCGCAATATCTTATATTTAATAGGTTCAGGGTCACCTGCCTGAGCCTAATTCTGCGAATCCATATTGTCTCTCACCGTTGCTACCTTCTTATAGACAACCACAACCACTGAAAACAGCCTTAAAGAGCTTTCAAAGCATTTTACTAGCTCATTTACAGGTATGTACACTGTAAATAGTAACAGTCCTCTCACACTTCCATGGAGTACTCCAGAAATTACATTTATGTCTGTTGATTTCGTTCCGTCAAAAGTTACTTGTTTAGTTCTATCTGCAATGAAGTCTTGAATCCAGAACAAAATCTCATCTGGCACTCGATAAGCTCTCTCTCTCTCTCTCTCTCTCTCTCTCTCTCTCTCTCTCTCTCTCTCTCTTTTCCCATTAACCTGCAGTGCGGGACACTGTCAAATGCCTTCCTGAAGTCAAGGAATATTGCTTTAACCTGAGCACTGTTGTCTACAGTGCTATGGATCTCATGGAGGAACAGTGTGTGCTGAATTGTACAAGATATCTAGTCGCAGAATCCATGTTGATTTTTATAGGGGAGATTTTTTTTCTCAATAGACGTCATATAGTTCTTGAGCATAAAACATGTTCCATAATTTTACAACAGTTAGATTTCAACAACATTGGCCTATAATTAAGGGCATCAATCCTAAGGCCCTCCTTGAAAACGGTAATGACCTGCTTTTTTCCCCAGTACCTTTTGTTACTCCAGTGATATATGATAAACAGCTGCTAGGAAGGGAGCAAGTTCTTTTATATAATATGTGTAGAACCTTACAGGTATCTCATCTACTCCTGATGCCTTTCCACTACTAAGTAATCTAGTTGCTTTTCCATTCTATGTTAAGCCCATTAGGTGAAATATCATGTGATGGGATATCACGTGACAGACAGGATTTTAGAAATAAGGTGGGTGATTGGAGTTTGGCAAGGGCAAAGAAGAGTTTTTGGATTTGGCAAAGTCGGAATGAACAGGTATTCATGGTTAGATGGTCAAGGGACAAGAGGAGTAACTGAAAATTTGTTAAAAAAGATGGAAAATAAGCAGGTGAAAATTTATGGCTGAAGTGTTACAAGGGTAATAGATGGTGGCTACCATATAGAGAGCTATGTGAAGTTCAGAAAATTCCTGACCCCTTCAGAAGTCTCAGTACTTTCTAAAGGCTACAACATTAGCCCCAAACCAAATATCGATGGTCCCTTCCCCCCTATTTGAACCAACCAACCAAATTTCAACCATGCTGACTTGTAAAGTACGTTTTTCCCTTTACTCATTCTTTGCAGTGGAAACATTTCTTTCTTCCAACCCCTAATTGACAACAGCCAAGATAAACTACATATAGAACCTTGTCTGCAACAGTTCCAACCATGATCATCCCCTCCTTCCACCCTGTAACCCTCTGGTAATCTTTCAGGAATTCCTCATTTCTAACATGACATCACCTTCCTTTCCTAAGTCTCTGCCTTGTGAGTATAACATCACTCCTATGGAACATACTGCTGTCTGTAACCTGAAAAACAATCCAGATCTTATCATTCTTCCCACAGACAAAGGTGCACTGCAATGGTCATGAATCATAGGGACTATGTCACCGAGGGTCTCCGCCAACTTTCCAACTCCATGTACATTTACATTTACACTCCGCAAGCCACCCAACCATGTGTTGCGGAGGGCACTTTTCGTGCCACTGTCATTACCTCCCTTTTCTGTTCCAGTACAAACATGATCCCACCTCGGAAATGCAGAATGACCTTGAGCCCTGAGATCAATCTCAAAACTTGACAACTGAATCTCTCTCCATTCTCACACCAACAGTCCCCCGCAATGCTACCTTTTAGCTACTCCCCAAACTCAATGTCACAGGTCTCCCTATTGGTCATCCTAGTGTGACAAGATACAACACTCCCATACAAAGAACCTCTGTCGTCATTGACTAACACCTACAAACTACTGTCCATAAACTCTTATTCGACATTCAAGACACTGCTCACTTCCTTCACCACTTCTCTGCAGTTCCTGTCCCATTAACAGCAGACTCCTTTATGGTCACTGTGGATGCGACATCCTTGTACACAAACATCCCCCCATGCCCATGATCTTACAGCCATGGAACACTACCTCTCCCAATATCCTCCTCCTCCTCCTCCTAGCCAACTACATCCTGGCAATTATTTCACTTTCGAAGGCTAAAGCTATAAACAGATTTGCGTACTGACATGAATATGCTCATGATACCATCCTGTACAAATTATTTATGGGCCATCTGGAGGAACCATTCCTGTCCATCCAGTCAACACCAACAACCTCTTGTGTGATTCAGATTGACTGATGACATTTTCATGAAATGGACTCACGACTAAGATAACCTTTACTCTTTCCTCCAAAACCTCAGTGTGTGTTCCCAAATCAGCTTCACCTGGTGCTTCCAAACTCATTGAGCCACCATCTTAGGTGTTGATCTCCAACCCTCAGATGGCTCCATAAATATGTCTGTCCATATCAAGTGTACCAACCACCAATAGTACCTCCAGTTTGACAGCTGTCTCCCATTCCATGTCCAAAAGCTTCTTCCTTACAGCTATGCCATCTGTGGACACCACATCTGCAGTGTAAAGCAGGAGTTGTCAAAACATACTGGTAACCTTACTAGAACGTATACTGACAGACAATATGCTATCCAGCTCATTCATCAACAAATCTCCCATGCCATCTGCTCCTCTGACAACAGTGAGTCCATTAACCAGCCACTGACCAACAGTATAACTGTCTTGTTGATGAGGGATATCCTAATCACATCCCCCAAAATAGTGTTCCACAGCCCAACCATCCTACAGAATATTCTTGTGTGTGTCTATACCAATCCTACACCCATCTCAATCCTACACCCCACAGATGTTGTTGGCCCAGGTACAAGACCTGTCCCATACACAACCCTACCAGCTCCTACTGCAGTCATCACAGGCATTTCCTACCTAATAAAAGGCAGAGCCATTATGAAAGCATCCATGTTATGTATCAAACAATGGAAACTCTATTCAACAGTATCAACAATGTAGGAACATATAGATTGCTGCTTACCATTAAAAAAGACACATTCAGTTGCAGACAGGCACAATGCAAGTCTCTTTTAATTGCACCTGTCTGCAACTTGACACATATTCCTTATGGTAAGTAGCAATCTATCTTTTCCTACTTCGTTCACGTTATATATCAACTATGCTACAGTTACTGTACAGCCTTCTATGTGGACATGACTAGTAATCAACTGTCTACTCGTATGAATGGCCACTGCGAAACTGTGGGAAACTGCAAATTTGACCATCAAGTTGCTGAACACACTGCGCACCACAACACAAATGACTTCAAAACCTGCTTCATTATGCAGGTTATTTGGATACTATGTTCAAGCATAAGTTTCTTTGAACTACACGGATGGGTATTGTTTCTCAACACAATCCCCACTCTTGCAATCTCCCTGGCCGAAGCATCCACTAAGCTGTCCCCGACTGCCTCTCCTTGCCTTTTCCTGCCTCTCTTCTGTCCACAACACTTCTTCTCTGTCCAGATTATGCACTGTTTTATCTCAACACTCTTCCTTCCCCCTACCCCATACAGACCTTCTCCCTCACCCTATCCTCTCTGCCATTTAAACTCCTTTAGCTTCTCCCCCCCATTCCTTTCTCCCTCTTCACTATCAACTTCCTCTTCTTTTTTCTCCCCTCCTCATTCCCCCCTTAGTCCCCCCCCCCCCCCCCTCTTTGTATTCCTATAGCTCTTTTTGTTGGTTGTACCCTCTGTAGTCTTTTCGTGTTGTTGTGCAGCCACAAAGTCATGTATCCAAAGATCGGCCTCCTTCTGATATGATTTAAAGCTATAAGAAGGTTCTTTCGTTAATCATTCCATAGGCCTGCAACAAAGATTTATTAAAATATATAGACTTGTAGCAGCTTTAATAACTGAAATGGAAGGGATCTTTTAGAAAGATTATTCTGTTTAATAAGACTACATGAATGAAGATGCAAGCTTGGAGTAAATTTTAGGTTGCACATAGCACTAAAATTTTTTTGCTCTCAAAAGTACAAAGTTGTGTCCTTTACATGCCTGCTCACACAACTTTGGGGTACTTGTTGCAGGTACATTTCGGCCAAAGTTTTTATTTATCTTTCACAAATGTTCAATATGTTCTCTGCCAGACATATGGCAAATATCGAGACGAGAGTCAAACTCACCCCTTAATTTCGCAAGCCTGTCTGAAGTGACTGGATTCACTGTCACTGCTCAGACACATTGTGATATAAGGTAACCTTGGAGGCCAGTGCTGCAATGTGAGACCTGTACATCCCTTATGGAAAAAAAGGCACACTGCATAGTTGAAACTGCATCACATCTTTTGAAACAGAGAACGCAAAGCATCTTTCATTGCTGTGTTACCATCATCTTGTCTCAATGCACATAGGGTAATGAACGATTGAGCTAGCTATACCAGGGAGACCCCTACCAGCAGCTACATGAACTGGTGCCGAGATAAACTTAGTTTTGACGCCTAAGTTAAAATACACTCTGAGCTTCTGTTTTTGTTCATGAAGAAGAAACAGTCTTGTGAAGCTGGATGAATCTTTCTGGAAACTCCCTCTATGAGAGGTGCTATTATGAATAAAACTTAGTAAGTGTCCAAGCATTTTTGTTTCCCACGATTGACATAGTTCCATATATAATTCACACAGAGAATTAAATTGACAATCATGAAAATAGTTTTCTTTTATGACTCTTGCCTGGCTTTACAAAATCCTGCATTGTAAAAGAACCACATTTTGTGCAGGCCAGGCTAACAGTGTCTATTTATAAGACAAAAATCAACCTTTGTGTAGAGTGTTCAACTATAACCAGGTACGGAACTTGGAAAAGCAAAGAGAAAGACAACAGACACACTCAAAGCTGAGCAGAAAACTTATTTAGAACTCACTAGGAGCTAGGATAATTGTACTCATTCAAAGCCTCCTTATATGGCTTTGATTATCATCATCACTAAATAAACTTTTCACCTCTGACAAGTAATAAAATAACATGTTAGATATTTACAAATAATTGGTAATGAAGCCATGTCGTCCTTGTCTCATCTTATCCAGGAGTACTGGAAAAATATGTAAGAAAATAATACTTGTCACTTCAAACATTGTAACAGACTGTTCACACATACAGTCTAGGCATATAGATATATAAATGTCCGCCTCTTCTTCACGAAACATAAATGTGCAAATATTTCATTGAATAGGTTATTTCATTCAGCAGTAGTGGTCAGTCCCTGAGTCAATATATCTATCTTGTTGATCACCACAAGAAGTAGATTATGTCTTTTATAGTGTATTGTCCATGCTCTAATCATATTAATATTAAAGTGTCTTTTAGTCTTAGGTGTCCAATAACTATCATTTACATGCATGTATCAGTAAATGATTGTATAATGTAGGCAGTGAAGTGACCAGCATTCAGGTTATTCAGTATACAGGTGTTCATAAATTCCCATTACAAACTCCTAGGACTTTTAGAACGGAGTGAGTAGATTATATCGAATTGGAACCCATGTCTGCAAATGTACTGTTTCCTTACTGCAACCATTTGAAAACATGTTTGTAATGTGACCACATTTACAAGTAACTGGTTAGGCATGACCCGGTACATTATTTGTTTTACAGTTTCACTCATTAACAGCCCAAGAAATTGCTCATGTATTCATTGACAGGTTCCCTTGACCATGATGCAGTACGGCCTCCTCAGATTTTGTTTTGTGGTGTCTCCTTGGAGCACCAGTCACGCCTGCTGACAGATAAGATATCTTACCTTGAAGCCATTGTGTAATTGTGGTGAAAAGGGTATGCCGCAGAGTTGGTCATTGTGGAGAATAATTTTGATAAATGCAACAAGCAGCTCTTCCATTACCATGGGCTTCACCACTCAGAAGGATAATGTCAGTGCATTCTGCAAATGATGTGTCAGCCAACTCGAGAGTAGCGGTATGATGGGAGAGGAGACGGTGTGTGAGTGTGCCATCCGTGAATGCAGACTGAGCCATCCGAAGAAATGAAAGCTCGAATGCATGACGGGGCACACTCTTGTGGGAGGGACAAGCTGTGCACTATCTTGATGTTGAATTCCTCAGTGAGGGTTGGGTCTGTGCTGTCGGTGAGCAGTACAAGCACACGATTATCTAACACCATAATCGACATGTTGTTGACGCGGTCAGGTGGTACACTGCAGTGCAGGCTAATTTAGGTTAAGTAGTGTGTAAGCTTAGGAACTGATGACCTTCGCAGTTAAGTCCCATAAGATTTCACACACATTTTGAACACACTTTTTTTTTCTAAAGTGCGGAAATGTTTGACAGCCTCGTACACTGCCATAAGCTCTCTATCATAAGCGGAATATTTCTTTTGTGCTGTAGACAGTTTTGGAGAAGAAATGAAGTGGTGAAACTGTGTTGCCTTTGCTGTGTTGTAATACTGCCCTGACCACAATGTTGCTGGCGTCCGTAGTGATGAACAGATTGGCAGATGGATCAGGGTGGGCGAGTACAGAAATGTCACAGAAGGCTGACGTAATTGGAATTTTACTTTGTTGACTTTTACACCATTGTATGCCAAAGTCTGGAGGACCTGGGATAAATAATCTTCGTGGTCTTCAGCCGATTTGCTGAAAATGAGTATGTCATCCAGGTATGCGAAGCAGAACTCAAATTGTCATAAGACTGAATCAATGAAACGTTGCCACGTTTGTGCCACATTCTTTAAACTGAATGGCATGAAGTTGTACTGGAACAAACCGAGTGGCGTGATGATCGCATTCTTTGGAATGTCTTCTGGCGCTACAGGAATCTCGTGATAGGCACATTTGCAGTCAATCACACTGAAGATTGTGGCGTGCAATAACATATGAGTGAAATCTTTTATGTTTGGCATGAGGTAATTGTCCTTGACAGTGCGAGCATTTAAATGTTTATCACCACACATTTGAAAAGAACCGTCATGTTTGGTGATGAGGTGGATTGGTGAAGACCAGTTGCTGCCTGATGGCTGTAGAATGCCTGCCTCCAGAAGTTCGCTAATTTGCTGCCGGGCTGCGCCCAACATAATGGGGTTGAGGCGTCTAATAGGAGGGCCGGCAGTGGTAATTATCTTGTGTGTCATTCCGTCAGTGATGGAAGAGACTAAGAACTGCACACGAGGCTGAGTAATGTTCTGCCTTGGAGGTTTGCGATGAGATGGGCGCGATGAGGCATAGCCGCTAGTGCGAGTGGGAAAAGGCAGCATGAAAGTCACATGCTTATTATGCGAGCACGGCATGCACTTGTTTGTAGAGATCAGCTGCACGCACAGCACAGAGCAGAGTGGGGCGTGCAATGACAGTCTGTTGTTAACTTTGCCTTGGGTAACAGGCGCAGGCGAGAGAGGCGCTGGCGTCGCTCAAGGGACAGCTATGGCCACCAAGTTGCTTGGCTGGCGTGCGGGAGAGGGGGAATGTTTATGTCTGTGTAGTGGGCATGGTCGTGCTGCGCGAGTGACTGTTATTAGAGACACTGTTTAAAACATGAGGCACTGTGCATAGCGGGCGCTTGAACGGTGCAGAGGTCACTGAACACGAATCATCACACGCAATGAATGGTTTTGAACTAACCTGATGAGTGTTTGAACTGATGCTTCGTGATGAAGTTTGATCCAGTGAAGGAACTGCGGATTGCAGTTTCGACAGTGAGCTGCGGGCCGCAGCAAGCTCATTGTAAGTGTGAGCAATCCATTGTTTCAGCTCGTCATTCTCCTGGTGGAGGTGCACCACTGAGTCATATTCTGAAAATAGGTTAGTGATGCAGGTCACAATCTAGCCCATGAGGGCAGAACACTTGCGAACCAAATCCCATGTTGCGGCGGAAACGGAAAGAGGAGTATGGGTGCCGGAGCACTGTATCTGACTGTTAGATGGGTGGTGTAACACTGAACACTGGAGTGCATTCAGGGAGAGCTTGTAATGGGACAAAAAATCCATACCGAGAATTGGTTCGTCAATGTCGGTGATGTAGAAGGTCCACAGGAAACGCAGAGAGGGGGATTGGTACACCATCACTTTCACAGAACTGACAGTTTGTAATGTCGATGCGTTGACAGCTCATAGGAGAGACTTTGTCGCTGAAAAGTCGGTAGGAGCCAATGATCGAGGTATGATAGACACGTCAGCACCAGTGTCAGTTAAGTAGACAAACTGCACTGAAATTTCTGTCACGTATAAATGACCGCTCAGCCAAGGAGACTAGTGGATGGAGTGCAATGTTAGGGGATGCCTGTTAAGTTCCCCGCAGGACTCGGTGTCACTTAGTTCCTGTGGTCGGCATTTGGGTGTTGGCAAGGTAACCTGCACTTCTTGGCCTCAGCCCCAAAAATCTTGTGATACCAACAGTACAGATGAACCGGATGTGACGGTGACTGTGATAGCGGGGGAGGCTTGTCCTCGTTGATCTGTTCTGGGATATAAACTGGGACGTATGGAGTGTGGGTGAGTCTTGAGTGCTCAGAAAGAGGAGAGAGCGAACGAGTACTGCCTGGCGGTGTAGAAGTCGTGGCAGCGGAATGGGCCCTGCTCCTGCCTGCAGACATCCGGTAAACAGGAGGTGTAGTGTCACACAGCAATGGGGGATGAGCTGGATGTTTCTGGTGCAGGAGCGCATACAGCTGATCTGTGATACATAGGCGAGAACCGATAGACTTGAAAGAGTACGGCTGTAGATGTATCTGTAGGTCGGTAGGTAAATTGGCAGACCATACCGCCCAAAGAGTGACATCTGGCATTGTGTGTTCACTCACGAGTAACCTGCAGCGGTGCCAAAGTTGTGACAGAGTGTGGTCCCGCAGGTGCTCCTCATACAGAATCTTGATTATCAATTCCTGTGGCGAGCAGGCAAGTCGGTCCAATATCTATTTCTTGGCGAACTTGTACTTTGGTAGTGGTGGCGGCAAAAGTAGATCACAAATTAAATCCGAGTGGTCGTGAATGTGTGTGACCAAACATAGGAACTTAGAGTTGTCATCAGTCAGCAGCTCAAAGAGCTGCTCCACGAGTGTGAACCATGAAACTGGATTGTCCTCATATAGGGGAGGTAGCTTGGGTAGGTGGCCTTGGAGGTGGAGAAGAAGGTGGCATCGGTGTGTCTTGGAAGGCCTGCAGTCCTGCTGCACAAGAGTTCATGCTAGGATCTGGCATCACTAGAGTGGAAATGTTACTAGCACACACATTCGGAAAAATGGCTGGTTGTAATGTCTCTGAAGATGCCCAAAAACACGACGCGGCAGACACGGTCACTACTGTGGGAGCGAATGGGCAAGCGGCATGTAATAAGGGCCCTTAAACTGGACCGGAAATTGCAGGAATAGCACTGACATTGTCCAACTCAGAAATGACTTGGAAGGCCGACGCAGCAGATGCAGATGGTACTGCGGAGGGAGCAAGTGGTTGCATGGTCAGACTCGAGGCCCCCCCGTGGGTGAGGGGGGTAGAGGGGGGGAGTGACCTGGAGCTTAAAGTGGCAACAACGAGAGTTTCCTGCACACACTGGCCATGCACCCTTCGTGGTAGGACCATAAAACACTGGTGAAACCTGTTGGTGGTCGCACTGTCATAGTACAACATTGATGGGTGAAGAGGCTATGTTGGGTGCACTCGTACCCACGTGGTCGCGAAACTGGGCCACCAATCTGGTGGTTTGTTCTGGCGAACTGGATGCATAAAAATGTTTGTTACTGATTTGTGAGGAAGGCGAGGCTGGTGTAGCTTGGTAATAGTTAACTGCGTGTGCATTTTGCACAAATGGTGGTGTTGCACACGGCACTACTGTAACCAACGTCATGGCACATAGAGGATCAAAGCATGTGGCGAATTTCGGTCGCTTTGAACTTTGTACGATGATCAATCGTCACACTATTTAGTAGATCGTCCACTTCACTTTTCACTTGTTGTTGTGTGTAATTCAGCGAAACAAAGCCTGAGCCCATAACACTCGGTCATTGTGGAGTTGCTAAAGTAGAGGTTATCCTCATCGAAGATCGTAGATCATTGCCCATTAGATGTGAAATAACCGACAGCGGAGGGTTGTGTTGGCCTGGTCGTAAGAGCTGGGCCTCCAAATCTTTGTAAAGAATTTTCGGTGATGCAGCCATGGCGTTGAATGTGAAATCTGTTAATGCTATACAACCAGTGTGGAAGTCGCGGAAGACGTAGAACTTTTTGTCCGAGGTCACCAATATGGGATTCTGGATACAGATCATAATATACATAATAAACAGTTCGCAAGTATTCTATATACACATATTTTTTACCATAAAGACTGATACACATGAACACTGCATGAAGTACAAAGGCAGACTGAATTAAACATGGCAGCTCGTCAGAGCAGTTAATGTCCCAAAGATAGTAATTTGTGTGGTTGATGTGACCTATCAACGCCCCAGAAGTATGTTAAAACAAATATTAAATATGTATACAATATCTAAGAGCAATGGAGCCATATTAAGGAATAAATTGTGTTCTGGCAGTGCGACAGGGGGAAGGAGCTTGGAGGGTTGGTCATTGAATTATTGCCATGCACTTTCCTCCTTTATATGTCGGCAAGCTGAAGAGTAAGCTGGTGATTCCCCATTCTATCTGTCTCTGTACATTACAAAACGTATCTACAGGGTCCTTCACAAAATCATACCTACCTGGTGACACAGTGCACAGACATGCCTGGGCAATGTTTATTTTCCACAAAGTGTGTTAACACTACATGGAAGGCATATAGTAGTCACCAATAATACCAATGCAAGAAATGCATACGGACAGACACTGTTCTACACTGCTAGAGGGGAAATCAAGCCTCAGTCATCATACACGGCAGCTCCAATGTTCTTCTGAGATAGACAACTTAATCCACCATGAGCACTGCTTGCTTTCTAGTTTACAGACATACTATACCTTCCCAGCATTTCCTTTTCAGTTCTTAGCCCATACATATATAGTGGAGCTATTTTTGGTTATTAAGTGGGTATGTAAATGCAGCAGATAAGTGAGCCATTACATGAAAAAGCTCAATAGCTGGAGCTGTCTACTGCTTAACACACTGAAGAGCCTGTCTGAAGTGTAACATGCTGTCAAAATGTTTTTGACAGTGTTGATCTTATTGTCCCCACTATAGCTGGCTGGAGTACTTTTCACAGCATGACGGGTATCAACTGCATCACCACAGCCTCAACTTTCACAGCATCTGGAGTGGCTCAGAGGCTTAAAATAGTCCCCCTCTTGCAACAGAAATAGGTCACCTAGGTGTTACAGAACTTTAGATATTTCAATATAAGTGAAGCAATGCATTACAGTAGATTACTGTTCTAGATCTGAATAAATTCAGTTCCATTCCATCAGACATGTTCACGACAATCTTCGAAGATATACTGTGGAAGTGTAGAAAATCACTCCTCTCAGTGCAGCCCATTCTATAAGTACCAGCAATTCCTGAATGGAAGAGATTTATCCAGTCTATGAGTAACACAATTAATGAAAGAGAACTGCAGTAACTTTATGGCTATTTAAGCTTGTAGGAAAAACATGCAAACAAACACACATACAGTCACTCATCTACACACACCTGTCTCCCTACATTGTGCTTAGTCAACTGCCATTCTTTCCTGACCCACAGTCAGTGTACTGGGGTGTGTGGGGTGGTGGTGGGGGAGGCTGGGAGGGAGTTGGGGGGGGGGTGGCTCGTGAGAGAGTGGGGAGCCATCCGTGGGCTAGCTAGGAGTGCAGGTATAGGGAGCAGGTGGCACCAGCTATTGTGTAGGGGAATGTGTTTTACATGGCTAATTGAGCAACTGCAAAAAAACACTCATTTAATAAACTGAAAATAACTCCACTGTATAAATACATACCAGTGAAGTTATTTTGCCTTTTCACATAAGACATCTACATCTATGTGATTACTCTGCTATTCACAATAAACTGCTTGGCAGAGGGTGCAGTGAACCACCTTCAAGCTACCTCTACCGTTCCACTCTTGAACAGTGCGCGGGGAAAATGAGCACTTAAAATTTTCTATGTGAGTCCTGATTTCTCTTATTTTATTGTAATGATCATTTCTCCCTATGTGGGTGGGTGCCAACAGAATGTTTTTGCAACCAGAGGAGAAAACTGGTGATTGAAATTTCATGAGAAGATCCCTTCGCAATGAAAATGCCTTTGTTTTAATGTTACCACTCCAATTCATGTATCATGTCTGTGGCATTATCTCCCCTATTTTGCGGTAATACAAAATGAGCTGCCCTTCTTTGAACTTTTTTGATGTCATCAGTCAGTCACACCTGATGCAGATTCCACACTGCACAGCAATACTCCAGAATAGGGTGGATAAGCATGGTGTAAGCAGTCTCTTTAGTAGACAAGTTGCACCTTCTAAGTGTTCTGCCAATGAATCGCAGTCTTTGGTTTGCTCTACCCACAACATTATCTATGTGATTGTTCCAATTTAGGTTATTTGTAATTGTAATCCCTAAGTATTTAGTTGAATTTACAGCTTTCAGATTCGTCTGGCTTCTCATGTAATCTAAATTTAATGGGTTTCTTTTAGTAGTCATGTGGATAACTTTACACATTTCTTTATTCAGCGTCAATTACCACTTTTTGCACAATACAGATATCTAAATCATCTTGCAATTGGTTTGGTCATCTGATGACTTTACAAGATGGTAAATGACAGCATCATCTGCAAACAATCTAAGACGACTACTCTTATTGTCTCCAGTGTCATTAATGTAGATCAGGAACAATAGAGGATCTACAACACTATCTTGGGGAATGCCGGATATTACTTCTGTTTTACTCAAAGACTTTCCATCTATTACTACAAACTGTGACGTTTCTGATGGGAAATCATGAATCCAGTCGAACTGAGGCAATATTCCATAGGCATACAGTTTGGTTAGAAGACGCTTGGAAGGAACAATGTCGAAAGCCGTCTGTAAACCTAAAAATATGGAATCAATACGACATCCCATGTCAACAGCACTCATTACTTCACGAGTATAAAGAGTTAGTTGTGTTTCACAAGAATGATATCCAAAAACCTACTGCAAATTGATGTTAGTCATATGGGCCTGTAATTTAGCATATTACTCCTACTTCCCTTTTTGGGTATTGGTGTGACTTGAGCAATTTTCCAGGTATGGATCTTTCTGTGAGTGAACAGTTGTATATAATTGCTACATATGGAGCTATTGTAACAGCGTGATCTGAAAAGAACCTGACTGGTATACAATCTGGACCGGAGGCCTTGCCTTTATTAAGTGATTGAAGCTGTTTTGCTATACTGAGGATATCTACTTCTATGTTTCTCATCTTGGCAGTTATTCTTGATTGGAATTCAGGAATATTTACTTTGTTGTCTTTGGTGAAGGAGTTTTGGAAAACCGTACTTAATAACTCTGCTTTAGTGGTAATGTCATCAGTGACTTCACTATTGTTATCACGCAGTAAAGGTATTGACTGTATGTATCTTGCCACTGGTGTCCTTTATGTATGACCAGAATGTCGTTGGGTTTTCTGCCAGATTAGGAGACAGAGTTTCATTGTGGAAGTTACTAAAAGCATCGTGCATTGAAGTACATGCTATATTTTGGACTTCTGCAAAACTTTGCCAATCTTGGGGATTTTGCGTTCTTTTAAATTTTACATGCTTTTTTCATTGCTTCTGCAACAGCAGTCGGACCCATTTTGTGTATCATGGGGGATCAGTACCATCACTTATTAATTTATGTGGTATATATATCTCAATTGCCACCAATTATATCTCTTTGCAATCATTCCACATTTTTCTAGGCTTACATGCTCATATTGGAAGAAGTGAAGACCGTCTCTTAAAAAGGCATTAAGGGCATTTTTATCATTTTATTTCAAATATATATACTTTTTTTATGGTTGTAGATATTCAGCCGACCAGCAACTGCCTTGTGGTCACTGATCCCTGTATTTGTCACGATACTCCCTATAAGAAAAATGGACGGGAAAGGCTGAGGAGGCATAGCCTGTCTGCAATCTGAAAAGCAAGTAGCATTTCAGGTGAGGGAAGTTGCCTTTTTCTTTGGAAAAACACTATAACTGCCCTGCAGGATGACTAAGCATCAATTTCCCTTGTACCAGTGTAGAATAGTGTGCAGAGATTTACGTGGATTCTATCCTTATGAGTTTCTCGCATTAGTGTTATTAGTAATTTGTGTGTGCATCCCATGTACTGTTATATTGTTATCACACTTTGTGGAAAATAAACATCCCTGCCCCCTAGCAACTTTCTGAAACACCCTGTAGTTCCTTCTTGTGATGTAGTGTGGTGGGTAGAGTGGAGAATCACCTGCTGACTTTTCAGTATGCAGACCACAACATTGTGACATAACTGGGGCATAGTGTGTTTTTAATATTTTGGAAGACAGATGGTAACTTGCAAGTAGCCATTAAAAAGGTCTAATTCTAAACCTGCTAAATACCTGTATAGTACCAACTTTTCAGTCATTTTCTTGAAATAAAAACACATGACTGCACAATAATTTTTCTTTTCCCTGAGAGCTAGGGAGGGGGCCACAGCTCCCCCTTTTTCTCTAATTCACATCAATGCAAGGGTGCCCATACCTAGGGGCACTAGTTATGGGTGCCGTTTGTGATGTTACAAAATAAAAGTGAGGTTGTTATTCAATGGAAAAGTTGGAAACTGAGATTTCGCTTACTGTTTTATCAATCACAATTGGCATAAGAATCGTGGATTGACCATTATCTTAAATTATTGCATTATGAAATGTGAATAGTTTTTACTTGCAGTTTCGGTGGCTTGAAGCAGTCACAGCTAGCGTGCTATTGATTAAGAAATTGCATTAGCAACTTTCTAATTACTTCATGATTGTAGGTATGATCATACTCAGTTGTGAAGTTATTGTTATGACAAAACAATTTCCTAAAGGACCAGAAAGTTCTTAAGGGTGCAAAAACAACTGTAACATCACACAAAAGGGAAATTCAATATTAAAACTGGTGCAAGGAGATGATCAAACAGTTTTCTTTTTATCAATGTAACACACACATTGGACTGCTGATCTTGGTGTCTGTAATCTTAGCAAAATGCATAATTAAAATGAAAATAATACTGAGGAGATGATAGGAATGAGCACTGCTAAATGAGTCAGTATTCCCAGAACAAATATTTATTATAGCTAAAACATATATCGTACCTTAAGCTTAGTACTACAATGACGGTAGATTTTTATGTCCGTATCATGCCCATTGAGCGCTCTTTTATATAGCCATTGTCCTCTTGAGTCGCTCGTGCATCGTCACGATAAGTTATAACAGTTCTTCTTTCTACACTTCACTCAAACTTAGATATAACACGTTTTTATACATTTAGTAAAAATTAGATCAGACTGCCACAAATCTGCGTCCATCTTACTTAAGAAAAATGGTATAAGTCTTTAGCGCTCAAGGCTTCATTTGTTCTCCAGCGAACAAAATAGTGAAGGATCGCATATCTATCTGTATTTTTCTGTTTATATTGCTGCCCAAAGACAATGAATTACATTATTTACAAAATTCGCTATGCGACGCCTTATTATACATTAATCATTATTTATAAACAAGTATTTGCCTTCTGGCTGAAAGTATTAACTACTCATATTTGCTGTTTTAATGAAGTCAAAAATAGCGAATATCACACGTTGCACTCATGTGAATTAGAGAAATTTTACTGTATGGTTAAATGATGATGGCGTCCTCTTGGGTAAAATATTCTGGAGGTAAAATAGTCTCCCATTTGGATCTCCAGACGGGGACTACTTAGGAGGACATCATTATCAGGAGGGGGGAGGGGGGGGGGGGGGAAGAAACCTGGCATTCTACGTATCAGAGTGTGGAAGTTATTTCTGAACGTATTTGTATGGAGTGTAGCCATGTATGGAAATGAAACATCAATGATAAATAGTTTAAACAAGAAGAGCATAGAAGCTTTCAAAATGTGGTGCTACAGAAGAATGCTGAAGATCAGATGGGTAGATCACATAAGTAATGAGGTGGTACTGAATAGAATGGGGGAGAAGAGAGATTTTGTGGCACAATTTGACTAGAAGAAGGGATCAGTTGGTAGAACATGTTCTGAGGCATCAAGGAATCACCAATTTAATATTGGGGAGCAGTGTGGAAGGGAAAAATTGTAGAAGGAGACCAAGAGATGAACACACTAAGCAGATTCAAAAAGATGTAGGTTGCAGTAGTTACTCAGAGATGAAGAAGCTTGCACAGGATGGAGTAGCATGGAGAGCTGCATCAAACCAGTCTCTGGACTGAAGACCACAACAACATCATGGTTGTTATAATTGGACCTGAATAAGTAAGAGAATTCTGTATGTAATTCTAATAGCCCGGCTCTGAATTTTCACCTCCTGAAACCTACAAATGAGATCTCTGACACTGAACTTCTATAAGTAACAGACATCCAGGAAATACAGAAAATTGGTTGTTGTACCTGCACACCCATTTGGTTCAGAACTTTAGATATTTACAAATACATGTTTGTTATGATTGATCCAAAATCAGAAGTGTATCAGTAGCAGTGTTTGATTATTTGAATATACTCTGGGAGATTATTACAAATAATTAGTATTTTTATGGCACGTACAAGACAGTGATTTCAGCTATGATTTGGGCTCTCAGGTGAAACAGCTTGGCAAATAAGATAATATAATAACAGTTCATGTAGGCAACAGTTTGGAATGTATCCTCTGTTATACAGCTTATATTCGTGAAAATGTTAATTGCATTAATGTGAATATCATATCCCTCTTTGAACAGTATAAATACTGGATCAGGTGTTCTGTGGAACATGTAAATGCAGAGTTCTGCAGACAGGATTGTTCACATATGGGTGCAACTGATGGACTGGAATGTTTCTGTCCACAGCTTACTTATCTAACCCATCCAGTCTGATAAAAGCACTAGTTACAATTTAAACGGCTTCTAATGAAAGAAAATACTGCAGTTTGAACAATGCTACAGATATTACAGGAAACTCATTTAGTATTTTCCACCTAAATATCAAAAGCCTAATGAATAAGAGATGAATTCCTCAAATACACACAGGAAAATACAAGGGCAGTCAGATGTCAGCAGATGTATTGTGCACAGAGGTTCTGTGGTTCTTGGAGGATATTGGAGATAGGTGGGCAGCATAAGTTATGGACAGCAAAAAGGCAACTGAATCCTTTATTTCTTTCCCCATAGTTTGTTACAGAAGACTCATGCTTACATCAGGTGGGTGGCACAGGGAGGGGGAGGGGGGTCAACCCCACAGTTCTCAGTCCCAAATGCGTAGTTGTAAAGACGCTATGCCCAGTCCAGTCCAGTAGAGTGGCACCTTTGCACTGTGGGCAATCCAGGACAGTGGTGTGGCTGCAACAGATGCCCACAAAATGTTCTGCATGCAAGGCAGGGTGTGGGCCTGCCTAGCCATGCCTCGATGTCTGGCTGATTGGTGACAGTTGACATCGGACACCCAGTGGATAGGCAGCTAGAAGGACCACACTTTGACCCTCAGCCCATCGGTACCATGGCCAGAACCACAGGAAGGCCACCCTGCCAAAAACAGAGTTAGCTATTCCAGTATATGGTTGGTGAGCAATGATGGCCTCACAGCAATAGCCTGCTGTACAGCGGTCACCAGTTCGATGCCCCAGTGGGACTACTTAGCCAGTATTTGTATAAGCCAGGCACTCTCATTGAGCAGATGCCCCAGGTGCTGTGTACACTAGGTGCTGCAACACTGCTGAAGTGCTCCAGGTTATGGTAATATCAACAGTTGTGCTGGTGCACTGTGACAGGCAAGAGTGTGAAATGTAGTGATGGCTGATTATGGCAAGCACCTTGATTAGAGTAAAAAGCCCTCACCTTTGCTCATGCTGCTACGTGGACTTATCAGAACACCACATGGAAGTCATTTAAACCAAATCCACATCTCGATGTATAGGATCTAATATCATTCTACTATAGATTCAGTAAAAGAAAATGGCAAGTGCTTATGTTTGCAAAAATTAGATGAAGGTCCTAGGCTATTCAGGTTAACAAATATTACGTCAAACAGATCTCTGAATGCTTTGCCACAATACTGGATTAGGAAACACACAAGCCTGTTGTACAAACAGTTTACAGGCTACTTGGAGGAAAACATCTTAAATTCTGCAGCTAGATAAAGGTTTAATAAAATTATTCAGAATTAACTGAAGAGCCATTATGTGTGGGTTCTTTAAAGTTGACTTTCTGGTAGATGGTACCAATCAAGGATGAATCTTGGCATCTAGTATTTCAAGCCGAAGGAGTGAATAATAAATAGGTTGCCTTCCTAGATACATTATCTTTTCATCTAAATAATACTATTCCCAACAGAAAGATAAATATTAATAAGAATAATGCAAGACAGTCAAGACCTGTGGACTTTCAAAATTCTACCAAAGAACTGAAAGAAAAAATGGAAGAAATGTATATGATACAAAGAGAGACCAAAACGATGAACACAGGGATAAATACAAACAATATAAGTACCAGTTTCGCAAGCAAGTCAAAAGACTGAAGGCTGAAAAGATTAACTCAAAAATACAAAACTCAGATTGTATCTCCAAGACCAGCTGGTCAATATTAAATGAAATAAGAGACAATAAAACAAAACTAAAATGTAACATCAACATTCAGATATCTAATAACAATATTGATGTCACCAATCCTCAGGAGATCAGTAACATTTTAATGACTATTTCATAGATATAATAGAATCTGACTTTTGTACCACAGATAAAGTACCAATTGGAAGTCTTGCTGAGGACCATTCTGAAACTAATCAACTCCATGAACTCGAAATCAAGGATATTTTGCAGCTCATCAGAGAATGTGAAAACAAAAAATCTGCTGGCTGGGATGAAATTTCTCCATTTTTCCTTAAACAGTGTGTAAATAATCTAGCATATCCTTCGGTGCATCTAATAAATAGTGTCTTAAAAGAAGGAGTGTTCCCTGACAGACTAAAATTAGCCATTGTTAAACCTCTCTACAAAAAATGTGATAAACAACTAGTAGAAGATTACAGACTACTCGCTTTAACTTCTGTTTTTAACAAGTTATTTGAAAAAATTATTCTGAAATATATGGTAGAGCATTATAATAAGCACAACGTCCTGGGAGATTTTCAGCATGGTTTCAGAAGTGGTTGTAGCACCATGACTGGAACACTTCAATTTATGCTGAAAGCTCTTGACAAAATTGATGAAGTCATGCAAGTAGCTGGAGTTTTCCTAGACTTATCAAAGGGTTTTGATAGGATTGATCATAAGGTACTTCTGTCAAAACTGGCCAAAGATGGCATTTAAAAAAAAAAAAAAAAAAAAAAAAAAAAAAGATAGTGTACCTCAATCTCACACAACAATGGAGAAACATTAAAAAGTAATACATAAAGGGTCAGGAATATTAAATTTGGCGTGCCTCAGGGATCGATAGTTGGTCCCTTCCTTTTTATATGTTACGTTAATGACTTCGCAAAGATAGTAAAAAGTGATACCTTCATTACAATGTATGCAGATGACATTTCAGGCCTTTGTTGGGGAAATAATATACTTAATCTCAGCATAGAGGTAAAAAAGAATTATAGATATTGCAAAGGAAAGATTTAAAAATGGCAATCTAAAAGTCAACTTAAAAAAACAAATATAATGCCCTTCAATGTTGGTTATTTGCAGACTTTTATTGATTCTCAAGGTAGTAATATTTTAGGGAAAATCTGCGGTGAGTGTAAATTCCTAGGTATATGCATAGACAGCAAACTACTTGTTGTTGTTGTGGTCTTCAGTCCTGAGACTGATTTGATGCAGCTCTCCATGCTACTCTATCCTGTGCAAGCTTCTTCATCTCCCAGTACCTACTGCAACCTACATCCTTCTGAATCTGCTTAGTGTATTGATCTCTTGGTCTCCCTCTACAATTTTTACCCTCCACGCTGCCCTCCAATGCTAAATTTGTGATCCCTCGATGCCTCAGAACATGTCCTACCAACCGATCCCTTCTTCTAGTCAAGTTGTGCCACAAACTTCTCTTCTCCCCAATCCTATTCAATACCTCCTCATTAGTTACGTGATCTACCCACCTTATCTTCAGCATTCTTCTGTAGCACCACATTTCGAAAGCTTCTATTCTCTTCTTGTCCAAACTAGTTATCGTCCATGTTTCACTTCCATACATGGCTACACTCCATACAAATACTTTCAGAAACGACTTCCTGACACCTAAATCTATATTCGATGTTAACAAATTTCTCTTCTTGAGAAACGCTTTCCTTGCCATTGCCAGTCTACATTTTATATCCTCTCTACTTCGACCATCATCGGTTATTTTACTCCCTAAATAGCAAAACTCCTTTACTACTTTAAGTGTCTCATTTCCTAATCTAATTCCCTCAGCATCACCCGACTTAATTTGACTACATTCCATTACCCTCGTTTTGCTTTCGTTGATGTTCATCTTATATCCTCCTTTCAAGACACTGTCCATTCCGTTCAACTGCTCTTGCAAGTCCTTTGCTGTCTCTGACAGAATTACAATGTCATCGGCGAACCTCAAAGTTTTTACTTCTTCTCCATGAATTTTAATACCTACTCCGAATTTTTCTTTTGCTTCCTTTACTGCTTGCTCAATATACAGATTGAATAACATCGGGGAGAGGCTACAACCCTGTCTCACTCCTTTCTCAACCACTGCTTCCCTTTCATGCCCCTCGACTCTTATAACTGCCATCTGGTTTCTGTACAAATTGTAAATAGCCTTTCGCTCCCTGTATTTTACCCCTGCCACCTTCAGAATTTGAAAGAGAGTATTCCAGTCAACATTGTCAAAAGCTTTCTCTAAGTCTACAAATGCTAGAAATGTAGGTTTGCCTTTTCTTAATCTTTCTTCCAAGATAAGTCGTAAGGTCAGTATTGCCTCACGTGTTCCAACATTTCTACGGAATCCAGACTGATCTTCCCCGAGGTCGGCTTCTACCAGTTTTTCCATTCGTCTGTAAAGAATTCGCGTTAGTATTTTGCAGCTGTGACTTATTAAACTGATAGTTCGGTAACTTTCACATCTGTCAACACCTGCTTCTTTGGGATTGGAATTATTATATTCTTCTTGAAGTCTGAGGGTATTTCGCCTGTCTCATACATCTTGCTCACTAAATGGTAGAGTTTTGTCAGGACTGGCTCTCCAAGGCTGTCAGTAGTTCTAACTGAATGTTGTCTACTCCCGGGGCCTTGTTTGGTCTTTCATTGCTGTCAAACTCTTCACGCAGTATCATACCTCCCATTTCATCTTCATCTACATCCTCTTCCATTTCCATAATATTGTCCTCAAGTACATCGCCCTTGCATAGACCCTCTATATACTCCTTACAACTTTCTGCTTTCCCTTCTTTGCTTAGAACTGGGTTTCCATCTGAGCTCTTGATATTCATGCAATTGGTTCTCTTTTCTCCAAAGGTCTCTTTAATTTTCCTATAGGCAGTATCTATCTTACCGCTAGTGAGATAAGCCTCTACATCCTTACATTTGTCCACTAGCCATCCCTGCTTAGCCATTTTGCACTTCCTATCGATCTCATTTTTGAGATGTTTGTATTCCTTTTTGCCTGCTTCATTTACTGCATTTTTATACTTTATTCTTTCATCAGTTAAATTCAATACTACTTCTGTTACCCAAGGATTTCTACTAGCCCTCTTCTTTTTACCTACTTGATCCTCTGCTGCCTTCACTACTTCATCCCTCAAAGCTACCCACTCTTCTTCTGCTGTATTTCTTTCCCCCATTCCTGTCAATTATTCCCTTATGCTCTCCCTGAAACTCTGTACAACCTCTGATTTAGTCAGTTCATCCAGGCCCCATCTCCTTAAATTCCCACCTTTTTGCAGTTTCTACAGTTTTAATCTACAGTTCATATCCAATAGATTGTGGTCAGAGTCCACATCTGCCCCTGGAAATGTCTTACAATTTAAAACCTGGTTCCTAAATCTCTGTCTTACAATTATGTAATCTATCTAAAACCTTCCAGTATCTCCAGGCTTCTTCCATGTATACAATCTTTTTTCATGATTCTAGAACCAAGTTTAGCTATGATTAAGTTATGTTCTGTGCAAAATTCTACCAGGTGGCTTCCTCTTTCATTTCTTCCCCTCAGTCCATATTCACCTACTCCGTTTCCTTCTCTCCCGTTTCCTACTATTGAATTCCAGTCACCCATGACTATTAAATTTTCATGTCCCTTCACTATCTGACTAATTTCTTTTATTTCTAGGAGTGCGGGTAAGCTACTATGAACAGCATAGTGAAGGCATTATTGTGGCAAAGATAGACGTGAAGCCCATGACTACCACAGTAGTACAACTAGCTCTGCAGATGAAGAGATTGATGAGATGTATGATGAGATGAAAGAAATTATTCACATAGTGAAAGGAGATGAAAATTTAATATCCGTGGGGGACTGTAATTCAATTGTAGGAAAAGGAAGAGAAGGAAAAGTAGTAGTTGAATATGGAATGGGGGTTCTGAATTAGGTATAGCACTCTCTTCTCTTTAATCCCAGGAACTATCCATCCCTGGTTTCTACTTTTGGTTAATTTTATTTTATTTTTAGTATTCTTACCATAATTTCTCTTCAAACAATGTGACTGAGTCATTGTTTGAGAGTTTGTGATACAATACCTTCCTTCTGTAATCTGTACTTACTGTTCAGCATATTTTATGATTAACATTTGGCCATCACAGTCAGACATATCAGTACCACTTTTACATCTATATCATCAAAGGTATTAGGATAAAATGAACTGTTAGTGTTAGTTGCTCTATGTCCTTTAATCCTCTTAGGAATTTTTACTGTGGGAAATAATCCAAAGCTACTTTTCAAAAACTGTAAGTAATTTGTAATTTATTTGTGTGAAACATGTAGTTACATTGCATAGCAATTGGTAGTACAATGCAACAGTATACAATCTTAATTTACTTTATAATAGGGACATAAGAATGTGGTCCAAATTATTTGAGATAATAATACTTTAGATTTTAGTTTCTACAGTAGGCTGTAGAAACACTGCTCAATGAGCCACGATTTTAGATGTTTTTTGAACATCTCTCCAGTTATTACCTTCAATTCATTTGACAGTATTTTGCTCCATTAATATATGGACTGTTTGCCGTTTTTTTCCGTCTTCTGTTTATCATATGGTAATTTTGTACTTGTATAGTATTGTGATCATGAATTTCTGCATTACGAGATGTATATTTCTGATCTTCTACAGTTAATACTATTGTTTCAAACATATACATAGAATAGATAGTCACAATTTTAAAATGTATAAAAAAATCCCTTACATGATGTTCTAGAATATTTTTTGCCTATTATTCTCAAGGCTCTTTTCTGAAGTTTAAATACTCAGTCTACATGAGTTTTGGAAGCCCCACCCCACAATGAAAGACCATATGCTAGAAATGAATGTATTAAACCAAAATACGTCATCCTCATTGTTTGGGTATTGACGTATGGAGATATTCTTCTTAAAACATTTAGACTAGATGATAGCCTTGCATATACATTGTCAATTTATTGTGTCCATAGTAGTTTGCTCCCCCCCATGAACCATGGACCTTGCCGTTGGTGGGGAGGCTTGTGTGCCTCAGCTATACAGATGGCCGTACCGTAGGTGCAACCACAACGGAGGAGTATCTGTTGAGAGGCCAGACAAACATGTGGTTCCTGAAGAGGGGCAGCAGCCTTTTCAGTAGTTGCAGGGGCAACAGTCTGGATGATTGACTGATCTGGCCTTGTAACATTAACCAAAACGGCCTTGCTGTGCTGGTACTGCGAACGGCTGAAAGCAAGGGGAAACTACAGCCGTAATTTTTCCCGAGGACATGCAGCTCTACTGTATGATTAAATGATGATGGCGTCCTCTTGGGTAAAATATTCCGGAGGTAAAATAGTCCCCCATTCGGATCTCCGGGCGGGGACTACTCAAGAGGACGTCGTTATCAGGAGAAAGAAAACTGGCGTTCTACGGATCGGAGCGTGGAATGTCAGATCACTTAATCGGGCAGGTAGGTTAGAAAATTTAAAAAGGGAGATGGATAGGTTAAAGTTAGATATAGTGGGAATTAGTGAAGTTCGGTGGCAGGAGGAACAAGACTTTTGGTCAGGTGATTACAGGGTTATAAATACAAAATCAAGTAGGGGTAATGCAGGAGTAGGTTTAATAATGAATAAAAAAATAGGAGTGCGGGTTAGCTACTACAAACAGCATAGTGAACGCATTATTGTGGCCAAGATAGACACAAAGCCCATGCCTACTACAGTAGTACAAGTTTATATGCCAACTAGCTCTGCAGATGATGAAGAAATAGATGAAATGTATGACGAGATAAAAGAAATTATTCAGGTAGCGAAGGGAGACGAAAATTTAATAGTGATGGGTGACTGGAATTCGTCAGTAGGAAAAGGGAGAGAAGGAAACATAGTAGGTGAATATGGATTGGGGGGAAGGAATGAAAGAGGAAGCCGCCTCGTAGAATTTTGCACAGAGCATAACTTAATCATAGCTAACACTTGGTTCAAGAATCATGAAAGGAGACTGTATACATGGAAGAAGCCTGGAGATACTGACAGGTTTCAGATAGATTATATAATGATAAGACAGAGATTTAGGAACCAGGTTTTAAATTGTAAGACATTTCCTGGGGCAGATGTAGATTCTGACCACAATCTATTGGTTATGAACTGCAGATTGAAACTGAAGAAACTGCAAAAAGGTGGGAATTTAAGGAGATGGGACTTGGATAAACTGAAAGAACCAGAGGTTGTAGAGAGTTTCAGGGAGAGCATTAGGGAACAATTGACAGGAATGGGGGAAAGAAATACAGTAGAAGAAGAATGGGTAGCTCTGAGGGATGGAGTGGTGAAGGCAGCAGACGATCAAGTAGGTAAAAAGACGCGGGCTAATAGAAATCCTTGGGTAACAGAAGAAATATTGAATTTAATTGATGAAAGGAGAAAATATAAAAATGCAATAAATGAAGCAGGCAAAAAGGAATACAAACGTCTCAAAAATGAAATCGACAGGAAATGCAAAATGGCTAAGCAGGGATGGCTAGAGGACAAATGTAAGGATGTAGAGGCTTGTCTCACTAGGGGTAAGATAGATACTGCCTACAGGAAAATTAAAGAGACCTTTGGAGAGAAGAGAACCACTTGTATGAATATCAAGAGCTCAGATGGCCACCCAGTTCTAAGCAAAGAAGGGAAAGCAGAAAGGTGGAAGGAGTATATAGAGGGTTTATACAAGGGCGATGTACTTGAGGACAATATTATGGGAATGGAAGAGGATGTAGATGAAGATGAAATGGGAGATAAGATACTGCGTGAAGAGTTTGACAGAGCACTGAAAGACCTGAGTCAAAACAAGGCCCCGGGAGTAGACAACATTCCATTAGAACTACTGATGGCCTCAGGAGAGCCAGTCATGACAAAACTCTACCATTTAGTGAGCAAGATGTATGAGACAGGCGAAATACCCTCAGACTTCAAGAAGAATATAATAATTCCAATCCCAAAGAAGCAGGTGTTGACAGATGTGAAAGTTACCGAACTATCAGTTTAATAAGTCACAGCTGCAAAATACTAACGCGAATTCTTTACAGACGAATGGAAAAACTGGTAGAAGCCGACCTCGGGGAAGATCAGTTTGGATTCCGTAGAAATGTTGGAACACGTGAGGCAATACTGACCTTACGACTTACCTTGGAAGAAAGATTAAGAAAAGGCAAACCTACATTTCTAGCATTTGTAGACTTAGAGAAAGCTTTTGACAATGTTGACTGGAATACTCTCTTTCAAATTCTGAAGGTGGCAGGGGTAAAATACAGGGAGCGAAAGGCTATTTACAATTTGTACAGAAACCAGATGGCAGTTATAAGAGTCGAGGGGCATGAAAGGGAAGCAGTGGTTGGGAAAGGAGTGAGACAGGGTTGTAGCCTCTCCCCGATGTTATTCAATCTGTATATTGAGCAAGCAGTAAAGGAAACAAAAGAAAAATTCGGAGTAGGTATTAAAATTCATGGAGAAGAAGTAAAAACTTTGAGGTTCGCCGATGACATTGTAATTCTGTCAGAGACAGCAAAGGACTTGGAAGAGCAGTTGAACGGAATGGACAGTGTCTTGAAAGGAGGATATAAGATGAACATCAACGAAAGCAAAACGAGGGTAATGGAATGTAGTCAAATTAAGTCGGGTGATGCTGAGGGAATTAGATTAGGAAATGAGACACTTAAAGTAGTAAAGGAGTTTTGCTATTTAGGGAGTAAAATAACCGATGATGGTCGAAGTAGAGAGGATATAAAATGTAGACTGGCAATGGCAAGGAAAGCGTTTCTCAAGAAGAGAAATTTGTTAACATCGAATATAGATTTAGGTGTCAGGAAGTCGTTTCTGAAAGTATTTGTATGGAGTGTAGCCATGTATGGAAGTGAAACATGGACGATAACTAGTTTGGACAAGAAGAGAATAGAAGCTTTCGAAATGTGGTGCTACAGAAGAATGCTGAAGATAAGGTGGGTAGATCACGTAACTAATGAGGAGGTATTGAATAGGATTGGGGAGAAGAGAAGTTTGTGGCACAACTTGACTAGAAGAAGGGATCGGTTGGTAGGACATGTTTTGAGGCATCAAGGGATCACAAATTTAGCATTGGGGGGCAGTGTGGAGGGTAAAAATCATAGAGGGAGACCAAGAGATGAATACACTAAGCAGATTCAGAAGGATGTAGGTTGCAGTAGGTACCGGGAGATGTAGAAGCTTGCACAGGATAGAGTAGCATGGAGAGCTGCATCAAACCAGTCTCAGGACTGAAGACCACAACAACAACAACAACAATAACAGCAACATTAAACGTACTCCTGTACTACCCATATTTGATTTTGTATTTATAACCCTGTATTTACCTAACCAGACGTCTTGCTCCTCCTGCCACCAAACTTCACCTGTCCGATTAAGGGATCTGACATTCCACATCCCAGTCCAAAGAACACCAGTTTTCTTTGTCCTGATAACAACATCTTCTTGAGTAGTCCCCGCCTGGAGATCCAAATGGGGGACTCTTTTACCTCTGGAATATTTTAACCAAGAGGATGGGGCTGTAGTTTCCCCTTGCTTTCAGCTGTTCACAGTAGCAGCACAGCAAGGTCCTTTTGTTTAATGTCACAAGGCCATAACAGTCAATCATCCAGACTGTTGCCCCTGCAACTACTGTAAAGGCAGCTGCCCCTCTTCAGGAACCACACATTTGTCTGGCCTCTCAACAGATACCCCTCCATTGTTGTTGCACCTACGGTACACCTATCTATATAACTGAGGCACTCAAGCCTCCCCACCAACGGAAAGGTTCATGAGAGGCAAAAAGCAGCAATATAGTTCCAGGTTTTTTTTTTTTTTTTTTAGTACATCTTCCCTTTTAATGTATTGGGTTATATTCACCTGGCTTGACTTTTGCATTGCTTGGAGGGACCTATGGAACACGATGAATGAAAGTGCACTGCACTGCACACTTTGATAAGTGGTAAATAATGTTTTTGTGGACTCAGTGCTCCAAAAACCCAAGATAAATGAATTGACAAATGTAACTGACTGAAAGGATAGGCAAATGGGAAATGGAGGTGACATATTTGTTACAATAGACAAGAAACTCAAACCCACCAAGATAGAAGCTGAAGCTGCATGTGAGATTGTTTTGGCAAGATAACTGGATCCTTCTACAGCCCACCAGCTTTATCTCCTGATGTAACCAAAAACTTTAGAGAAAACCTCAGTTCACTTGTGCTTAAGTTCCCCAGTCATACTGTGATCATCGGTGGAGATTTCAATCATCCAGCAATTAATAAGGAAAATTGTAGTTTTGTTAGTGGTGGGTGTGACGGGACGTCCCGTGAAATGTTGCTAAATGCCTTCTCTGGAGATTACTTAGAACAGATAGTTAGGAATCCCATTCATGATGGAAATATATTGGATCTAATGGCAACAGACAGACCTGATCTCTTTGAGGATGTCCACATCAAAACTGGTCAGTAACCATGATCTGATTGTGGCAACAATGATTACCAAAGTACAAAGGACAACTAAAACAAGCAGAAAGATATATATATTCAGTAAACGAGATTAAAAAAAAAATTCACTAGTGTCTTATATCTCAACCATCAACTTGAAACTTTCAGCACAGGGAAGGAGAATGTAAAGACACCATGGCTCAAGTTTAAAAGAATAGTTGACCATGCACATGACAGATACATGACCAGTAGAACAGTTCATAATGGGAGGGAACCTCCGTGGTATACAGTCACTACAAATAAACTTCTAAAGAAACAGATGCATAATACATGTAAAACAAAGTGTGTGGTTGTAGATAGAGGGATGCTGAATGAAAAGTGTTTGACTGTCATGAGAGCAATGGATGATGCCTTTAATGACTACCGTAGCAGAATACTGTCAGGTGATATTTCACAAAACTCAAAGAAATTCTGGTTGTATATACAAGCTGTTAGTGGCACCAAAGTTAGTGTTTAGTCCCTAGCAGAGACAGGAGTTGAAATTGAGGGTAACAAAGCAGAAGCTGAAATGCTTAACTCTGCTTTCAAATGCTCCTTTACAAAGGGAAAGTGAGGAAAATTGCCCCAATTCAATACTTGCACTACTGAAGAGATGAATTAAATAAGTATCATGGTCAACCCCCCCCATGAACCATGGACCTTGCCGCTGGTGGGGAGGCTTGCGTGCCTCAGCGATACAGATGGCCGTACCGTAGGTGCAACCACAACGGAGGGGTATCTGTTGAGAGGCCAGACAAACATGTGGTTCCTGAAGAGGGGCAGCAGCCTTTTCAGTAGTTGCAGGGGCAACAGTCTGGATGATTGACTGATCTGGCCTTGTAACATTAACCAAAACGGCCTTGCTGTGCTGGTACTGCGAACGGCTGAAAGCAAGGGGAAACTACAGCTGTAATTTTTCCCGAGGACATGCAGCTCTACTGTATGATTAAATGATGATGGCGTCCACTTGGGTAAAATATTCCGGAGGTAAAATAGTCCCCCATTCGGATCTCCGGGCGGGGACTACTCAGGAGGACGTTGTTATCAGGAGAAAGAAAACTGGCGTTCTACGGATCGGAGCATGGAATGTCAGATCCCTTAATCGGGCAGGTAGGTTAGAAAATTTAAAAAGGGAAATGGATAGGTTAAAGTTAGATATAGTGGGAATTAGTGAAGTTCGGTGGCAGGAGGAACAAGACTTTTGGTCAGGTGATTACAGGGTTATAAATACAAAATCAAATAGGGGTAATGCAGGAGTAGGTTTAATAATGAATAAAAAAATAGGAGTGCGGGTTAGCTACTACAAACAGCATAGTGAACGCATTATTGTGGCCAAGATAGACACAAAGCCCATGCCTACTACAGTAGGACAAGTTTATATGCCAACTACCTCTGCAGATGATGAAGAAATAGATGAAATGTATGACGAGATAAAAGAAATTATTCAGGTAGTGAAAGGAGACGAAAATTTAATAGTCATGGGTGACTGGAATTCGTCAGTAGGAAAAGGGAGAGAAGGAAACATAGTAGGTGAATATGGATTGGGGGAAATGGAAATGAGCGTTTGGCGTCATTGGCCGGGAGGCCCCTCGCGGGGCAGGTCCGGCCGCCTTGGCGCAGGTCTTATTACATTCGGCGCCACATTGGGCGACCTGCACGCCGGATGGGGATGAAATGATGATGAACACAACACAACACCCAGTCCCTGAGCGGAGAAAATCTCCGACCCAGCCGGGAATCGAACCCGGGCCCGGAGGACGGCAATCCGTCACGCTGACCACTCAGCTACTGGGGCGGACGATTGGGGGAAAGGAATGAAAGAGGAAGCCGCCTTGTCGAATTTTCCACAGAGCATAACTTAATCATAGCCAACACTTGGTTCAAGAATCATAAAAGAAGGTTGTATACCTGGAAGAATCCTGGAGATACTAGTAGGTATCAGATAGATTATATAATGGTAAGACAGAGATTTAGGAACCAGGTTTTAAATTGTAAAACATTTCCTGGGGCAGATGTGGATTCTGACCACAATCTATTGGTTATGAACTGCAGATTGAAACTGAAGAAACTGCAAAAAGGTGGGAATTTAAGGAGATGGGACCTGGATAAACTGAAAGAACCAGAGGTTGTAGAGAGTTTCAGGGAGAGCATAAGGGAACAATTGATAGGAATGGGGGAAAGAAATACAGTAGAAGAAGAATGGGTAGCTCTGAGGGATGAAGTAGTGAAGGCAGCAGAGGATCAAGTAGGTAAAAAGACGAGGGCTAATAGAAATCCTTAGGTAACAGAAGAAATATTGAATTTAATTGATGAAAGGAGAAAATACAAAAATGCAGTAAATGAAGCAGGCAAAAAGGAATACAGACGTCTCAAAAATGATATCGACAGGAAGTGCAAAATGGCTAAGCAGGGGTGGCTAGAGGACAAATGTAAGGATGTAGAGGCTTGTCTCACTAGGGGTAAGATAGATACTGCCTACAGGAAAATTAAAGAGACCTTTGGAGAGAAGAGAACCACTTGTATGAATATCAAGAGCTCAGATGGCAACCCAGTTCTAAGCAAAGAAGGGAAGGCAGAAAGGTGGAAGGAGTATATAGAGGGTTTATACAAGGGCGATGTACTTGAGGACAATATTATGGAAATGGAAGAGGATGTAGATGAAGACGAAATGGGAGATAAGATACTGCGTGAAGAGTTTGACAGAGCACTGAAAGACCTGAGTCGAAACAAGGCCCCGGGAGTAGACAACATTCCATTTGAACTACTGATGGCCTCGGGAGAGCCAGTCCTGACAAAACTCTTCCATCTGGTGAGCACGATGTATGAGACAGGCGAAATACCCTCAGACTTCAAGAAGAATATAATAATTCCAATCCCAAAGAAAGCAGGTGTTGACAGATGTGAAAATTACCGAACTATCAGTTTAATAAGTCACAGCTGCAAAATACTAACGCGAATTCTTTACAGACGAATGGAAAAACTCGTAGAAGCCGACCTCGGGGAAGATCAGTTTGGATTCCGTAGAAATGTTGGAACACGTGAGGCAATACTGACCTTACGACTTATCTTAGAAGAAAGATTAAGAAAAGGCAAACCTACGTTTCTAGCATTTTTAGACTTAGAGAAAGCTTTTGACAATGTTAACTCGAATACTCTCTTTCAAATTCTGAAGGTGGCAGGGGTAAAATACAGGGAGCGAAAGGCTATTTACAGTTTGTACAGAAACCAGATGGCAGTTATAAGAGTCGAGGGGCATGAAAGGGAAGCAGTGGTTGGGAAAGGAGTAAGACAGGGTTGTAGCCTCTCCCCGATGTTATTCAATCTGTATATTGAGCAAGCAGTAAAGGAAGCAAAAGAAAAATTCGGAGTAGGTATTAAAATTCATGGAGAAGAAGTAAAAACTTTGAGGTTCGCCGATGACATTGTAATTCTGTCAGAGACAGCAAAGGACTTGGAAGAGCAGTTGAACGGAATGGACAGTGTCTTGAAAGGAGGATATAAGATGAACATCAACAAAAGCAAAACGAGGATAATGGAATGTAGTCAAATTAAGTCGGGTGATGCTGAGGGAATTAGATTAGGAAATGAGACACTTAAAGTAGTAAAGGAGTTTTGCTATTTAGGGAGTAAAATAACCGATGATGGTCGAAGTAGAGAGGATATAAAATGTAGACTGGCAATGGCAAGGAAAGCGTTTCTCAAGAAGAGGAATTTGTTAACATCGAGTATAGATTTAAGTGTCAGGAAGTCGTTTCTGAAAGTATTTGTATGGAGTGTAGCCATGTATGGAAGTGAAACATGGACGATAACTAGTTTGGACAAGAAGAGAATAGAAGCTTTCGAAATGTGGTGCTACAGAAGAATGCTGAAGATAAGGTGGGTAGATCACGTAACTAATGAGGAGGTATTGAATAGGATTGGGGAGAAGAGAAGTTTGTGGCACAACTTGACTAGAAGAAGGGATCGGTTGGTAGGACATGTTTTGAGGCATCAAGGGATCACAAATTTAGCATTGGAGGGCAGTGTGGAGGGTAAAAATCGTAGAGGGAGACCAAGAGATGAATACACTAAGCAGATTCAGAAGGATGTAGGTTGCAGTAGATACTGGGAGATGAAGAAGCTTGCACAGGATAGAGTAGCATGGAGAGCTGCATCAAACCAGTCTCAGGACTGAAGACCACAACAACAAACAACAACATGGTCAATCGTGTTGAGAAGCAGCTTAAATTGTTAAAATTGAACAAAGCTCCAGGCCCCGACGGAATGTCTATCAGATTCCATACTGAATTTGCGACCAAGTTAGCTCCTCTTCTAACTTAAATCTATCACAGATCCTTGGAACAAAAATCATGCCCAGTTCTTGGAAAAAAAGCACAGTAGTGCGCAAGTAGCAGCGTTACTGCATTTATTAGGCAATCTTGTATTTTAATAACCGTTTAAATTTTGTGTCAAATTGTTTGTGCTCTCTGTAGATTAGTTCAGATGTTCTTTGCACAACAGTTTTTAGAATGGATAGGGACTGCAACTGCTGTGTTCGGATGCGGGCTGAGTTGGCATCCCTTCACTCCTAGCTTCAGGCAGTGTTGGCTTCGATCACACAGCTTGAGGCTGTTGCCAATGGGCATCACTGTGGGGGTCCGGATAGGGGTTTGTCAGGGATGGCCAGCTCGTCCCACGCATCACCTGGTTGGACTACGGCTGTGGCTGCCCGGGATTCTGCCCACATTGAGGCTGACCCCTCACCTGTGGTAGAGTTGGAGGTCGTCTCAAGGTGTGGCAGGGGGCGAAAGACATTCCGGAGGGCTGAACAGAAGGCCTCTCCAGTTTGTCTGATGAACCGGTTTCAGGCTCTGTCTCCGGCTGATACTGATCTTTGGCCGGACATGGCTGCTTGTCCTGTTCCAGAGGTTGCCCCTCACTCTGCAAGATCCAGGCGGTCGCAGAGGGTGGGCTTACTGGTAGTTGGGAGCTCCAACGTCTGGCTCATAATGGGGCCCCTGAGGGATATGGCTGCAAGGGAGGGGAAGAAAACCAATGTGCACTCCGTGTACATACCGCGGGGAGTCATTTCAGATGTAGAAAGGGTCCTTCCGGATGCCATGAAGGGTACAGGGTGCACCCCCATCTGCAGGTGGTTGCTCATGTCGGCACCAATGTCGTGTGTCGCTATGGATCAGAGGAAATCCTCTCTGGCTTCCGACGGCTATCTGATTTGGTGAAGACTGCCAGTCTCACTAGTGGGATGAAAGGAGAGCTCACCATCTGCAGAATCGTCAACAGGACTGACTGCGGACTTTTGGTACAGAGCCGAGTGGAGGGCCTCAGTCAGAGGCTCAGACAGTTCTGCGACCATGTGGGCTGCAGATTCCTCAACTTGCGCCATAGGGTGGTGGGGTTTTGGGTTCCGCTGGATAGGTCAGGAGTCCACTATACCCAACAGGTGGCTACACGGTTAGCAGGGGTTGTGTGGCGTGGACTGGGCGGTTTTTTAGGTTAGATGGTCTCGGGCAAGTACAGAAAGGGCAACAGCCTCAAAGGGTGCAGGGCAAAGTCAGTACATGTGGGGACCAAGCAGCAATCGTTATTGTAATTGTAAACTGTAGAAGCTGCATTAGTAAAGTACCAGAACTTCAAGCGCTGATAGAAAGCACCGAAGCTGAAATTGTTATTGATACAGAAAGCTGCCTGAAGCCAGAGATAAATTCTGCCGAAATTTTTAAAAAGGCACAGACGGTGTTTAGAAAGGATGGATTGCATGCAACCGGTAGTGGCGTGTTTGTCGCTGTTAGTAGTAGTTTATCCTGTAGTGAAGTAGAAGTGGATAGTTCCTGTGAATTATTATAGGTGGAGGTTACACTCAACAACCGAGATAGGTTAATAATTGGCTCCTTTTACCGACCTCCCGACTCAGCAGCATTAGTGGCAGAACAACTGAGAGAAAATCTGGAATACATTTCACATAAATTTTCTCAGCATGTTATAGTCTTAGGTGGAGATTTCAATTTACCAGATATAGACTGGGACAGTCAGATGTTTAGGACGGGTGGTAGGGACAGAGCATCGAGTGACTTTATACTGAGTGCACTATCCGAAAATTACCTCGAGCAATTAAACAGAGAACCGACTCATGGAGATAACATCTTGGACCTACTGATAACAAACAGACCTGAACTTTTCGACTCTGTAAGTGCAGAACAGGGAATCAGTGATCATAAGGCCGTTGCAGCATCCCTGAATATGGAAGTAAATAGGAATATAAAAAAAGGGAGGAAGGTTTATCTGTTTAGCAAGATTAATAGAAGGCAGATTTCAGACTACCTAACAGATCAAAATGAAAATTTCTGTTCCGACACTGACAATGTTGAGTGTTTATGGAAAAAGTTCAAGGCAATCGTAAAATGCATTTTAGACAAGTACGTGCCGAGTAAAACTGTGAGGGACAGGAAAAACCCACCGTGGTTCAACAACAAAGTTAGGAAACCACTGCGAAAGCAAAGAGAGCTTCTCTGCAAGTTTAAATGCAGCCAAAACCTCTCAGACAAACAGAAGCTAAATGACGTCAAAGTTAGCGTAAGGAGGGCTATGCGTGAAGCGTTCAGTGAATTTGAAAGTACAATTCTATGTACCGACTTGATAGAAAATCCTAGGAAGTTCTGGTCTTGGTAAATCAGTAAGTGGCTCGAAACAGCATATCCAGACACTTTGGGATGATGATGGCATTGAAACAGAGGATGACATGTGTAAAGCTGAAATACTAAACACCTTTTTCCAAAGCTGTTTCACAGAGGAAGACCGCACTGCAGTTCCTTCTCTAAACCCTCGCACAAACGAAAAAATGGCTGACATCAAAATAAGCATCCAAGGAATAGAAAAGCAACTGGAATCACTCAACAGAGGAAAGTCCACTGGACCTGACGGGATACCAATTCAATTCTACACAGAGTACACGAAAGAACTTGCCCCCCTTCTAACAGCCATGTACCGCAAGTCTCTAGAAGGACGGAAGGTTCCAAATGATTGGAAAAGGCACAGGTAGTCCCAGTCTTCAAGAAGGGTCATCGAGCAGATGCGCAAAACTATAGACCTATATCTCTGACGTCGATCTGTTGTAGAATTTTAGAACATGTTTTTTGCTCGTGTGTCATGTCATTTCTGGAAACCCAGAATCTACTCTGTAGGAATCAACATGGATTCCGGAAACAGTGATCTTGTGAGACCCAACTCGCTTTATTTGTTCATGAGGCCCAGAAAATATTAGATACAGGCTCCCAGGTAGATGCTATTTTCCTTGACTTCCGGAAGGCGTTCGATACAGTTCCGCACTGTCGCCTGATAAACAAAGTAAGAGCCTACGGAATATCAGACCAGCTGTGTGACTGGATTGAAGAGTTTTTAGCAAACAGAACACAGCATGTTGTTCTCAATGGAGAGACGTCTACAGGCGTTAAAGTAACCTCTGGCATGCCACAGGGGAGTGTTATGGAACCATTGCTTTTCACAATATATATAAATGACCTAGTAGATAGTGTCGGAAGATCCATGTGGCTTTTCACAGATGATGCTGTCATATACAGAGAAGTTGCAGCATTAGAAAATTGTAGCAAAATGCAGGAAGATCTGCAGCGGATAGGCACTTGGTGGAGGGACTGGCAACTGACCCTTAACATAGACAAATGTTATGTATTGCGAATACATAGAAAGAAGGATCCTTTATTGTATGATTATATGATAGCGGAACAAACACTGGTAGCAGTTACTTCTGTAAAGTATCTGGGAGTATGCATGCGGAACGATTTGAAGTGGAATGATCATATAAAATTAATTGTTGGTAAGGTGGGTACCAGGTTGAGATTCACTGGGAGAGTCCTTAGAAAATGTAGTCCATCAACAAAGGAGGTGGCTTACAAAACACTCATTTGACCTATACTTGAGTATTGCTCATCAGTGTGGGATCCATACCAGATCGGGTTGACAGAGGAAATAGAGAAGATCCAAAGAAGAGCAGCGCGTTTCATCACAGGGTTATTTGGTAAGCGTGATAGCGTTACGGAGATGTTTGGCAAACTCAAGTGGCAGACTCTGCAAGAGAGGCACTCTGCATTGCAGTGTAGCTTGCTGTCCAGGTTTCGAGAGGGTGTGTTTCTGGATGAGGTATCGAATATAATTAACAGAAAAGGGAGGTAATGACAGTGGCACATAAAGTGCCCTCTGCCACACACCGTTGGGTGGCTTGCGGAGTATAAATGTAGATGTAGCTGTAGATGTAGGTCACACCTGTCTACAAGTAGGGTAGTAGAAGTGATCCGCAAAACTACTGTCCAATATCCTTGACAATGATTTGTTGTTGAATCTTAGACCAAATTCTGAGCTCAAGTATAATGATCTATCTTGAACAGAATGACTTCCTCAATACCAACTATTATGGATTCTGAAAACATCGATCTTGTGAAACCCGACTCGTACCTATCTCACAAGATATACTGAAAGCTTCAGATCAAGGCAGTTAGGTAGTTGCAGTATTTCTTGATTTCTAAAAAGCATTTGACTCAATACCACACCTAGACTTATTGTCAAAAGTACGATCATATGGGGTATCAAGTGAAATTTGTGACTGGATTGAGGACTTATTGGTAGTGAGGATGTAGCATGTTATCTTGGACAGAGAGCCCGCAGCAGATGTAGAAGTAACTTCGGGTGTGCCCCAGGGAAATGTGTTGGAACCATTGCTGTTCAGTTGTATATTAATGACCTTGCAGACAATATTAATATTAGTAAAATCAGGCTTTTTACAGATGATGTACTTATCTATAATGTAGTACTGTCTGAAAGGAGCTTCATAAATATTCACTCTGATCTCAACAAGATTTCAAAGTTGTGCAAAGATTTGCAACTTGCTTTAAATGTTTGGAAATATAAACTTGTGTATTTCACAAAATGAAGAAAAACATAGTATCCTATCAATGAGTCACTGTTGGACTCAGCCAATTCAAACAAATACCTAGGTGTAACACTTTGTAGGGATATGAAATGGAATGATAACACAGGCACAGTTGTGGGTAAAGCAGTTGGAAAGAATACTGGGCACGTGCAATCAGTCTACAGAGGAGATTCCTTACAAAACATTGTGTGACCAGTTCTAGAATATTGCTCAAGTGTGTGGGACCTGTACCAGATAGTACATATTGAATGTATGCAGAGAAGGGCAGCACGAATGGTCACAGGTTTGTTTAAGCCATTGGAGACTGTGACAGAGATACTGAAAGAACTGAACTGGAAGACTCTTTAAGATAGACATAAGCAATTCCAAGAAAATCTATTAATAAAGTTTCAAGAACCAGCTTTAAATGATTAATAATACACTACAACCCTCTACGTATCACTCACATAGGGATTGTGAAGGCAGGATCAGGATAATTATTGTATGCACAAAGGCATTCAAACAATTGTTCTTCCCATGCCCCATACATGAATGGAACAGGAAGAAACCCTAATAACTAGTACAAAGGGACATATCCTCTGCCATGCTTCTCAGGGTGGTTTGCAGACTGCAGATGTAGATGTAGGCACAGACATAGACTGAGGATGCTGGGTTGTAATTTCAGGATGCTGAATCAAAAAACTAAAATTCTTTTGTTTAGTGATAGAATAAAATTTTGATCACATCTGAAGGCAAAACATTGCAACGCAGGATTCTAAGTAAGTTTGTCTTGCATCAGCCCACCTTTCATATTATCACATTTGGGACAAGGAAATATTAATGAGCCATTGTGTGTCATAATATTCAGAAGTGCCATGTGGAAAAAACACAGAACTGGAAGCATGAAACCTGTCAGCGATAGGTGGGTAATAGTGCTAAGTGAGGTATTATTCTAGTAATGGAATGGGCTGCAAATAGGGAAATCCACTGACATAAGTGACTATGTCAAAGGACAGATTATGGATAAGCATCTTGGAAACAGCAAAGCTGGTCGGCTGTTTGAATATTGCTGCCATGAGCATATCTGGAAAGCGGTTGAAGGACAGTGATACCATGAATAGGTGACAGCTGTGACAAAGCAAGCTGGGATAATTTTAGTTCCCCTCTTGTTTTGCCTTCTGCATCCTTAAATTCGTTTTGTTACTTTACCATTAGCATACATGAATATAATCTGCATTTTCATAAAAGAGAAAGGTTGGCCCCCATTTTTAAAGAATATAACACCAAATCTAATTTTGTGATTAGTTTTATGAATGTAATTGATTTTCTAATTTATTTTGACTATTCCTGGTATTATCTTTTATTATAGGGTGAAATCAGTAATCTTTTAATAACTTAAATTCTATTGTTGACGTATCAACAAATGTAAATTTTGTAATAATTGTAAACATTTGGAAGATGAAATTTTAGCAATCTTTAAGTATCTATTTGGCTCTACTCAGCATGTTAGCAAAACCAGCTCTTAATTAATTCCAAAGTAATTAACAGTTTTGTCCAAAGTATTGTTTGTATACTTATATTTGTTAATTTCATGATTTAAACAAATAGTTCTGCTGAACTCTTGCAGTAGAAGAAAGCATTAAAAGGTACAAATTTTTCAATATAGTCAGTTAATTTAATGAGTTAAGTTTTAATTATAATTTCTGTAAATTGAACTTCGAACAATGCGTAGTTTCAGCACTTATTATTGTGAGGATATATAAGGAGCCCAATTTTTTGTCACAAGACAGGCCACCCTTGGCTGCATTTCAGAAAAGTAACCTGTGCTGGTTAGAACAACAACAATTCTTCAAATTAACTGTGAAATAAGTGTTAAACAATTAGGCCATGTGTAAAAACAGTGACAGTGTCTGCTCCATACGTACCTGATTATTCTTCAAGAACTGTGAACTTTATGGTTAGATTTTACTGCTCTCAGAAGTTCAGCAGTAAACTATTGTATCATTATGTGGAGTTTCACCTGCTAACTATTAATTAGGCTTATCGAAGGTTAAAGAACAATGCACTGGCAATATAACTGTGTAATATTGGGGGTGGTGTGAAGTGAAAATTAAAGTACTGTGAAACGCAACTGTGCGCCTTTCAGCTACATGATTTACAGTAGTGTGTGTCGGAATCCACAACCCATTTTTCAGCCTGTGTAGCAATGCAGTATGTGGACACCAAAGATACAAACGAAGAAAGAAAAGCAGGTGGAACTGTCACACAGTGTCCTACACTCCTACTTCTGCACTGACCTGTGGTACACACAACAACAAAGTACAATGCTCATGCAGGCACAAGTGTTTTGGGGCACACCCTTCAGTGCACACTGTTGAACATCGGGCTCTGCAGCAGATGACCCATGTTGACTCAACATTGTCACTTATGATTGCTGTGGGCACAAGCTCATTGAGATCAGACCTCAGATTAATGGAAACATGTCACCTGGTCAGATGAAGCACATCTCTTGTTACAGCAAGTTGATTATTGTGTCCGGATATGCCACCATCCCGACAAAGAGGTGCTCAAAATGTGCACCACACCATTGACGCAGGACACCCGGTACCGTATTATGCTATGGAATACATTCATTTGCTCTTTCTGGGACCTGTGGTAGTGATTGAAGGCATCATGACAGCTGTGAACTGCATAAACATTATTGTGGACTGACTGCATCCCTTCATATTTGATGTCTCCCCTGAAAATGGTGGCATCTTCCAGCGAGGTAACTGTCCATTTCACAATGCCAGAATCATACCATAGTGGTTTGATGAGCATGAAAGTAAACTCACATTGGTGCTCTGGCCACCAAAATGACCTGATCTGAGCCTGACAGATGACACGTGGAAACCAATGGCCATAATTTACAGAAATTGTGTAACCTTTGCATAAACAAAGAAAACGGATGTAATCCACACAATATTTATAGTGCAGACAAGAGTAGTTTGTTTTTCCAGTGCTTTGTGAATTAAAGCTTCCTACATAGAGGATAAAAGTATAACTGAGGTAAGATAAAGCAATGAGTGCCTCAATGGTCTTCTCTCCACAAACATAACTGGAAGGGAAATTTAATTTATGATGAGATGAAGTACAGCAGCCTAAGAGTGGACTGCCGCCTTATACCACCTGTTTCTGACACGGACGTTACCTGCTCTCTCAGACTACAGCATATAATGTGAACAAACCCTACAACGTCCAAGTAAATATCCAAAATGAAGACTCCCTACTTTCGGGCATGATTCAAATCTCTAATAGTATTCAGTGACACTTTATAGTTTATAGTTTATTTAGGAAAAACTATTACTGATAATTTGTGACGAAATACTTTCAATTGATGGGTTTAGCAAAATTATGATTTCAACTGCTGTCTGTGTATTGTAAAAATAATGTCACAGGAATACATCTCTTGACAAATTTCATTTTCTTTCTATTTTTTACCTAAAATGTTTCATGATTTATTTGATTATATTTTACGACATTAACAAAAATGGGACATTTTATCCACAATGGTTTGCGAAGACTGCCCCTGTGTTCATAAATATCACAGGGAAAAAGAAAGCTTCTACCAGATAGAAAAAGCTTCTACCAGCCGCACTTTTTGATGAATATTTTGCTATAACTAGTTTCTGACCTGAGTCCATCATCAGACGGCAGCATAATTCCTTGCACAAATTTTGCATTATTTATATCCTTTTCTATGTGCAGCTCTACTACTGTTATTGATGTCTCCTTTTTTTCTGATAGACACTTTTTGTTAAAAGCAATTGTTTCATTAATTGAAATTTGCACTTTCTGAAGTCACATACATTTCTCTTTATCTGGTGAGGTAACACTGTTTTAACAAAAAATGTCTAGCAGGAAAAGTGGCTCCAAGGCACATAAAAGTGAACATCAAGGACAACAGTACAGCTGGCCAGTACAAGGCCACTGATTCTGTTATACACACACTCTTTGGCATGACATTTGCTGGGAGAGCTGTTTGCAGCAAGTGGTATTACTATCAAGAAAGCTGGATTTCAGTTTTTTGCACACTACTGAGATTTCCACTGACTGAAGAATGGTGCTAAAGTTGGGCCCTGCAATAAGGAATGAGCCAAGTCTGGCTAACATGAAACTAGCATGTCAGCCTATATTTGAAGAGCTTCGAGAGGTTGAAGACAAAATGCTGGTTGTCAGACAACACGCAAATGACAACATTGTTTCAAAATTTAATCAATATGTCTAAGGACAGAAATAGCAGTGATGATGAGGGAGAAATGCCCGTTCCAAAGAAGCAATAACTTTCACATGCATCAGGAACAGCCAACAGAGTTTTTAAATTTTTGGGAGATACTGATCAGTGAATTACTGACATGGTATTTGGGCATAAAAACGTATTCAAAAGTAGCCAAAAGACAAAGTCCATAGGGTTCTCTTACATCTTGCACACTTTTACTTAGCCCCTGAGTATAAGACTCTGGGAGCGAAAGTTTATGTTTGGCTCATAGCACACTGACTGCTGAGACAAATCCCACCTCCTCCTCCCAGAGCAGTCAGCTTACAGCTTACAAAAGGAATGAACATTTAACAGGTTAATGTGTCATAAAAGTGACATGAAAGTTGATGGTAAGTTACTACAAGGACCAGGTACAGGCTCTTTGCTCATTTTTGTAAATAATATTAACAATCAATATGAACAAGATCGCACACTGATCAACACTTTATTCACAACAGCTCATTATTATCATGCACAATACTGATAGGTAGCTAGTGTTGGCATCAATTATTAACATTCTGGAGCAGCATGAAGTCTGCTGACTTCCACCAATCAAGGAGGAGCCAAGTAAAAATGTGTGATCGGTAGCTACAAAGATGGGAACTACCCTCATACCACAGTCTTCGATCCCACAATCCTCCTGGCATTGAGCTCCCCTGGCACCTGTCCCACCTACACCTCTATCCTCACACCTCCACTCAATCTACATTTGCAATCTCTTCTCTGTAGCCTCCCTGTTCTGTCTCCCTCTCACAGTCCATTCCGTCGCATCACTGCGCACCACCTGCAATTCTCCCTACCTCTTGCAGTGTAAGCTACATAAGCTACATTCCTATCCTGTGTGCTTTCTGCTTCTCTGTTTCAAACATTAGCCACCCTTCTCTCCAACATTTTATCTTCTTGCCTGCTTCATTCAACACATCCCATCACCCCAGCTGAGCTGCAGTGCCAGTAAAATGTAGCCACATGAGTTTATGTTTATTCTGTACCAGTTCATTCAGAACTAAGACATTGTCTGAAAACCCAGCAACATTCTCAGCCTCTTTCTCATGCTTCTCGACCATTCAGCCTCTTAACTACAACGAGTGTAATCAAATTTATAAAAGCAAAAAGTATAGTAAATACTGATATACAACCATAATAAATATCAGCATACAGTAACAAAAGATATCCAAAGTAATTTACTATTCTTATGCAATAATTTCCTTTCCACCAGGCTACAGCGCAGTCTCACACCTGAAACTGTGGCCTGGCAGTGAAAAATCCATCAGTATGTGTGAGGGAGTCAACGTATTACTCTAGCCATGTCATCATGTACATATGAAACACTTCCCTGCTCCCCCATCCCCAACCCTCCTATCCCTTGTTACAAATGCTGGAATTTAATTTGTGATTTAAAAATCACATCACACACTAATGACTGTAACTACAAATATGCCAAAGCAGATATTTCTTTCACAAATATGGATATGTATGAAAAGACAAAGAGGGGATTTCACCCCCCAGCTCCAAGACATTGACCTCTACCTACTATAGCTTTCAGTATTGTTGTAAACACAATAGAATCCACTTGCAGCAAATGCCTTTAGCAATTTTTTATTCTTTTTTATCGTTTTGTAGATTTTTACTAGCAAATTTTAAAGGCTCTAAAATGATTGTTTCCTCTGCCTATTGACAGTTTGAAGATGACCAGTGGTTGGTAGAAAATGGTTATGGCATTGTGAAATGCTCATGTGATTGTGTCATAAAAAATAAAAGAACCGAAAGAATACATCTGAAGTTCTCAGGTTATCGGAATTATAATGTTAGAAAATGCCTGTACTCTGACACGCAAAAAATGGTGGTGGTGGTGGTGGGGGGGGGGGGGGGGGGGGCAGCTAGATTGATGCTTTCAACAAATAATGAGGCTTCTGACCTCACTATTGTCATCCAAAACAGAGGGCTAGTCAACATTCAAAGAATGGCTTAAACTCTCGTTATCAAATACCTAGTGCACCACATGTTGGTGTCTTCTGTATTTTATTAATAAAAAAATATAATTAAAATGAAAAAATTAAAGGAATTGATTGGTAATTGTTCTTTCACTTACGATGAAAGGCAAATATTAGTACAGCATATTATTACAAAATGTTCTGTGCCATTGTTCATTCACTTTACCTTGCGTCATTTCTTTTTGTGTGTCCTTCACATATATATATTTTAATTATATTTGTCGTCTTCTGAAAGCTTCTCCTTCTGTTAATTTTATGAAAATATGACCGTGGACTTCTTTTCCTCAATTTGAATTGTAGATGCAGGTAGCCAACTCCAAGGAACTACAGTGCCTCTCATGATGATATAAAATATGGAGGAATTCTTCTTAACTTGGTTCTGTTTCACTTTAATAATTTCTACATATGGGATAGTGAAACAAAATCATGTATAAAAACAGTGAATGATGTTTTATGGTCATTTCTGTACACTTTACTGTGCATTCATAGCTAATGCCTTTGCCAACACTTACAGTCGGTCTCTGATTCCATCGTTATTGCTGTTTCATTTTTTAATAAATTTTAACTTTACCATATCGGGGAGGAGGGGTCTTTTACCATGTACCTACAAAATTGCTGCCACACTGTACGTTGACATGGTATGGAGACATACAGTGTTTATGCAAGTACATAACTTATATTTACATTTGCTGATAGAGGTCGATCCCATTTATTTGTCAGCTTCTCCTTTATTCAATGGAATGGATATGTCAGCTTATCCTATGTATGTTAGGGTTATAGAAGAAATTAAAAGATTATATACATAATTTGATAGTTCACTAAATATTTGAATTTAGCATGCTGACAATAACGTTCAGTTTGCTTCAGCCTCCTTGCCAGGTTTTGTGCCTGTACACTAGTATGTTTGGCGGCTAAGCATGAATTGCTAACGGTCAACATGCTACTTGCTACCGTTGTACGTGCGTGCACTCATTTCTTAGTGTTAATTTCACATTGAGTGTCACACTTTCACCTGAGTATTACATATTAAAAGAATTGCTGTGTTTGTTTTCATTCTGGGTGCAGTGTGTGTGGTTGTTGTTCAGAATCCGACACCGTGGCAGATCTCCATTCTTATGGGCCGGGCGTCATTATTACCCATTGTACTCGCATTTTCAGCGGAGAGAACCCTGGCCAACAGCATCCATCGAACAACTATAGTTCACTTATAAATGTATCAGGCATTGTGAGATACAAACTCAGAAATTACTTTGTTGCACATGTATGCTAATGTCACCACATTCCACCATCCACTTTGTTGAAAGACTCATATTGCTGTCAAAAACATTGTATAAATTGCTTGTCTTTAAAGTTCACTCCTTTACACAGAGTTTAATTTTCAACGACAATTCACACAGTTGTATAAAGTGACAGATTCCAATTGTTACTTGTTGATATTGTTATCATAGATGCTATGTTTCTTCATTTTGTGAAGTGCACAATTTTGCATTTCTCAACATTTACAGCAAGTTGCCAAAATTTGGACAACTTTGGAATCGGTTACTGCAAGTAAAGAAGAGAACCTTTGATATGTTTTTCTGCTGAAAATATACGAAAGGGGTCAACTGAACCTACCAATACCTGATGATAGCTTTGTCTCTTAACATAATAATGATGTGGTGTTTGATGCCATAGAATGTAGGTTGTGACGGCAGACTGTTCTGTAGCAAAGCAATGTTAAACAGTTGTTATTAACTTCAGTCCAAACACTGGTTCGATGCGGCTCCCCACACTACGTATCCTTAAACTGCCTCTTCATCTCCAGATGTCTTATGTTACTCACATCCATTTAAATCTCTCTCTTTCCAAGTATTAATCCCGACTAGGGGGTCTGCTGTGAAGTTTAAACAGACGTGGCATGTTAATTGTAAGGGGTGGCTGGATGCCCTTCCTGTCACCACCCCGTACCCCATGGAATGGAATCAGTGTACCCCAACTGTCTGCATCTAGTATAAGCCATAGAATAGTGTGAACGTGTTTCAAATGTCTGTGAGTTGTGTAACTGAGGTGGAACGTGGGGACCAGCCCAGTATTCACCTAGCGGGATGTGGAAAACTGCCTAAAAACCACATCCAGCCCTCGTCATTCGTCCACTGGGCGGGTTCGATCTGGGGCCAGCGCACCTACCCGAGTCCAGGAAGCAGTGCTTTAGTGCTCTCGGCTACCCTGACAGGTACTCACATCACTTTGAATGGGTTTACTGTATTCATCCCTTGGTCTCCCTCTACTGGTTTTAGGCCCCACACTTGCCTCAATTACCAAACTGACTGAGTCCTGCATGCTTCAGGAGTTTCCTATCAAGTGATCCTTTTTTTAGTTGAGTTGTGGCATAATTTTTCCCCCAATTCATTTCAGAACCTCACTAATTATTCTATCTACCAATCTAATCTTCAGCATTCTTCTGCAGCACCACATTTCATAAGCCGCTATTCTCTTCTTGTCTGAAATCATTCTTATCCACGTTTGACTTCTGTACACAGCTACACTCCAGACTTTCAGAAAAGACTTCCTACCATTCATATTTAATGAATCCTCTGTCAGGCACTTAAATAAGATTTGCAGAGTATCCATGTAGCTGTAGAGGTTAACAGAGTCCACTTTTTCAAAAATATTTTTTGTGCTGTACCCAGTCTCCTTTTTATATCATCTTAACTATGGCAATTGTGTTATTTTGCTGCTCAAATAACAAAACTATTCTACTGCTTTTATTGTCATTTCCTAATCTAGTTCTAACAGCATAAGCTGGTTCAATTTGACCACATTTTATTACCCTGGTTTTACTTTATGTTCGTCTTCTAATCTCTTTTCAAGACGTTGTATATTCCATTCAATTGTTCTTTCAAGTCCTTTGTTCTGTCTGACGGCATGCCTCACGCTCACATAATAGCCATCTCTGACAGCTCAGATGGGAATGCAATTTTCACATAGAATGGAAGAAGCAACCTGGAGGGGGTAGGGAAGGGATATTAGGGTATGGGTAGGACAAGAAAAGGGTGCTGTCTCGCAGAATATGCGAGGGCTAGACTGCCAACAGCTGCTGCGTCATGAGGCCATGGGACAGGGAGGGGGAAACAGAGAGGAACAGGGAAGGGGAAGATCCAGATGGCCCAGGTTGTCAAGCAGCCCCTGAAGTTAAGAATGCAATGTTCAGTAGCATGTTGTGCCGCAGGGTGGTCTATTTTGTTATTATTCACAGTTTGGCAGTGGTCGCTCATCCTTTTGGACAGGCTTTTCTGTCGCCCACCCAATCTTCATAGCATCCTGGTCCATCCCTGTGCCACTCCCAATACCAACCCCTTCCTACAGGTATCATATTCCTGTGGAAGACCCAGGTCATCCTTTTGGACAGGCTTTTCTGTCGCCCACCCAATCTCCACAGCATCCTGGTCCATCCCTGTGCCACTCCCAATGCCAACCCCTTGCTACAGGTATCACATTCCTGTGGAAGACCCAGGTGCAAGACTTGCCCAATCCACTCATCCAGCAATTCCTATTCCAGTTGTGTCACAGGCTTATCCTACTCCATCAGAGGCCAGGCCACCTGCAAAAGCAGCCATGTCATATACCAGCTCTGCTGCAATCATTGCACAGCTTTTTATATTGGTATTACTACTAACCAGCTGTCCACCAGAATGAACAGCATCAGCCAAACGGTGACCAAAAACGAAGTAAACCACCCTGTGGCACAACATGCTACTGAACATTACATTCATAACTTCAATGGCTGCTTGACAACCTGGATCTTCACGTTGTCCACCACGTTTCCAGAACTGCAGAGATGGGAGTTACCATTACAACACAATCTCTGCTCCCTCAACCTACTATCCACACATTCTCCAACCAACAATACACCCCTCCCCCCTGAACTATCATCTCCTCCCTATTCACACCAAGTTGCCCTCTGCCATCACACCTGTCTGTCTTCCCTCCTCCTCGCTACTCTCCTTTTCCACTACCCCCCTCCCCCCTCCACCTTGCAGCTTCCCGATGCTGAACCTGTTGGATCTTGTCATCTCACATCTTAGTCCCTGCACATTCTACCAGACAGTGCTCTTCCTCATCCCCTGTATCCTACTATGCCTTCTCTTCCAGATTGCAGCTTCCATTCAGTGTGGCAGTTGCATTCCGGTCCAAGCTGTGTGTGTATATGTTTCTCCTTTTCTGAAGAAGGCTTTGGTCAAAAGCTAAATGTGTAAAGGCCTTTTCACAATGTGCATGTCTGCAATTCAATGGGTCATCTTTATGATGAGTAGCAGTCCACATTTTTCCTTATATTGTTGATATTGCAACCTACAGAATTACAGTGTCACTGGCAAACTTCCCAGTTTTATTTTTTTTCCCTGGACTGTAATTTCTTCTCCAAATTTGTTCTTGGTTTCTTTTCCTGCTTGCTCAGTGTACACATTGAATAACATCGGAAATAGGCTACAGCCCTGTCGCTCTCTCTTCTCAACCACTGCTTGCCTTTCACATCCTTCGGTTCATATAACTGCCATTTGGTTTCTGTACAAGTAGCACACAGCCTTTCACTCCCTGTGTTTCATCCCTCCTGCCTTCAGAGTTTGAATGAATATATCTCAGTCAGCACTGTCAAAACCTGAATAGTAGGAGGAAACAAAACGAAACTTTGTGGATTGAGAGGCAGTATGAGACCACTTATCAGTATGATGCAGGCACTAATTCAGTTGTGAGAGATGTCAAAGCCCATTTATGCTTTCCGGAATCAAGCTAGCCAACAACTGTCGTAACTGGTCGTTGATATCCAGGATACTGGGCCGGAGTTGACATGCAAACCAGTTCCACACATGGGTCATCAGGGACAGACATGGGGATCTTGCTAACACAGGTGCAGTCAACATCATGCAGTCAGTTCATAGATAAACATACCATGTGTGGATGAGCACTGACCTGTCAAAAATGGTACTACAATACTGTCACATGAGATGAAACAGATGAGGGTGCAGGGTGTCCATGATGTACTGCTGTGTAGTCAGAGTTTTTTCAATCACTGCCAGTCATGACCTGAAGTGATACCTGATGGCTTCCCAAACCATGACATCAAGAGTAACACTGCTGTGCCTCTCCAAAACATTGGAAGAATGGAATCTCTTCCCAGATTTCCACCCTATTCATTGACAGTCATCTGGGGTAATGCAGAATTGTGATTTCTCACTGTACAAAATGAAATGCCATTCATCAACAGTCCATGCTTCCCAGGCACCTAGTTAATGGTAGCCTACATATGGGACAGTAATTCCCTACTGTGGCTACTGTTAGTCTCTGACCACTGGTGTGGGATGTCACAGAATGTTGCAGAGTCCTGTACTTGGCCTTCAGATGGCAGGTGCAGATGTGAAGGGGTTATGAAGAGCTTCATGCACAATATGGCAATCCTTTCTCGTAGAGATCAAACATGGTCAACCAGAACCTCGACAAGTATGTCTGCCCTCATTATCCCATGCTGTCCAACATCAGGCTACTCCCATATCTGAATGCCCCACAGAACTGAATGCTGCATGATCCAACCAGCTGGCCAAATGGGAACCTGCAACGAGGCCCCTTTCAAACTTGGTCAGGTGCTGATAATGCTGTCTCACATGAGCATATGGCCTCTCCATGTCCTTCCTAGTCATCACCAACATGAAGCTGTTTACATCCCTTATATATCTTACCACACCAGGTAACAACACTAGTGTACTCTGATGGCCTGTCTCTTTGTCACAGAGAATTGCGACCCTAATAAATTATGTGCCCATCAATTGTGTTTACATGTATGAAGTTACATTGACTCCGACGATCTCTTCTGGGTGCTTCACTTTCTTGGTCAGGCAGCACGTAAATGTAGGTTTCCCTTCTCCAGTCAATCTTCTAGGGTCAGTATTGCCTAGGGTCTACATTTCTGCGGAACTCAAACTGATAGTTCTCTGAGGTCAGCTTCCACCTGATTTGTATTCCTCAGTAAATAATTCATGTCAATTTTTTGCAACTATGACTTATTAAACTGATGGTTTGCTAATATTTGTACCTGTCAGCACCTGCCTTCATGTGATCATTACATTCTTGAAGCTGGAAGAATGGTCAGTATTCAAGCATATGACAGGAATGATCATTGGAAGCAAAAATATCCAGTAGACAAGGGCTCTAAAATGCGTACCTCGAGAGTTATGAGCACTACTTCATCTTCATTACTGTTAAATACATCTCTTCTACTGAATATTTTACAAACCAGGTGGAATAATTTTGCCTTGGCTGACTCTCCTAAGGATGTGAATAATTCTGAGAGAATGTCTTCTATTGCAGGAGCCTTGTTTCAATTATGGTCGTTCACTGTTTTGTCAAATTATTCTTGCAGTATCATACCTCCCAAGTCATCTTCGTCTATTTCTATTCTCTTTTATACTATTTTCTTCCCCCTATATAGTCCTTCGATATATTCATTCCACCTTTCCCTTCTTTGCTTAGTACTGGTTTGCCATCTGAGCTCTTAATAATCATGCACCTGCTGCTCTTTTTTTCCAAAGATTTCTTTCATTTTCCTGCAGGCAGCATCTCTCTCTCTTCTAGTTATGCATGCTTCTACAGCCTTGCATTTCTCATCTAACCACTCCCACTTTTCACTTCCTATTTAATCTCATTTTTCAGGAAACTGTATTGTCTCCTTTTGTCATTTAGGCCCATTACCTCATGCATCACTGAAGGCTTCTTACTTGGCTCTTTTTGGCTATTGATCCTCTGCTGCCTTCACCAGTATGTCTTTCAAAGTTATCCACTTGTGATCTATTCCATTCTTTCCCTTGTTCAGTGCATCATTGTTTACCACAGCAGAACATCAAAACTGACATCATTACCATGAGACATCCATCACCACATGTGCAGCAGGCAATGTATTAAAATCTGACTTCGAAATCTCCGTCTACGAAACCTTCTTTCTAGATTTTTAAACCAAGTATTAGCAGTGATTAAATTATACTCTGTGCAACATTTTACCAGGCAACTTCTTTCATTCCTTTTCCTCCAGTCCATGTTCTATTATTTTCACTTCTCTTCCTTTTCTTACTATTAAATTTTTGTCTCCCTTAATTACCTGAATAATATACTAAGCTATTTGGCATATCAACTTGTACGATTGTGGTGAGTGTTGGTTTTGTGTCTGCCTTGGTTACAATAATGTGTTCACTATGTCATTCTTAGTAGCTTACCTGCATTCCAATAGGAATTCATTATTAGACCTACTCTGCATTACCACTTTGATTTTATATTTACAATCCTGAATTTACCTGACCGTAGTTCTGTTCTTCCTCCCAACACACTTTACAAATTCCCATTTTAACTTCAACCTATCCAGTTCCCTTTTAAAATTCTCTTACCTACATAGTCAATCAAGTAAGGGATCTCACATTTCACACTCCAACCCATAGAACGCACTTTGTTTTTCCCGACTATGACATCCTCCTGAGTGGTCCCTGCGCAGAGCTATGAATGGTTTTTTTTTGCCTCCAGAATATTTAAGGTTGCGCTTTCAGCATTGCTATCTGTGTCATTCAGGAATGCAAGCTACACCACCTCAGCAAGTTCCATGGCTCATGCAGAGATTTTAAACATAGAGGACTAAACATTAGCAGTCCATTTCTGTAAGGAAAATATGGAAACAGGAGGAGTTGTGTGTCAGAAAGTAAAATTGACCTCAAATCATTTGGTACCAGTAGTTTCTACTCCCGGAAAAGTACTTACAAGTGTTAGAGTTTATATAGATCTATTCTTGCAAAAAGGCCAGCAGACAAAAGAAAGCAAAACAATAGTCTCCACACACTCTTTGAGTGTTCTGGAAGATTCAGATAAAAGGGATAATTTAGGAGCATTACTTAACACTTACATGTGTTCTGTTATTTTTCCCATGAGAATTACACGGCAAAGCAGTACACTAATTGAAACCAATGTTCTATAGATTGATGTGGTCACTGTGAGTGGCTAGAGGTTTTAAGGAGAGACTTTAGGTCCGTTACATAAGGATTAACACCTCAATACACAGAACTTCTTACCCCGCCCTTACCTTCATCCTAAGGTCCACGAACCCAAACATCCTGGCTGTCCCATAGTTGCTAGCTTCAAAGTACCCACTGAAAGTATATCTGTCTACATTGATCAACCCCTGCAGCATACAGCACAAAGACACCAACCATTGCCCAGATCTTATGTAAATCGAAGGGGAGAGATCGGAAAAACAGGGGAAGGAAGCAACTAATGACATCAGCTGCATCGGGACTTTTCCTAGCAAGAGCGTTTGTAATCTGTGCCTGTCCCATTCTGTCAACAACCCCCCACACACAACATCCCTTATATACATGGCCTGTCTACTGCTGAACATTTCCTCGATCAGCGCTCACTGATTCCATACCTATGACCTCTTTCCTGCTTATCTTATCAGCTTTATACTTACTAACCACTACTTTACCTTGGAGGGGCAGGGTTACAAACAGATCAGTGGCATTGCTATAGGAATGAGGATGGCTCCTTCCTATGTCAACCTTTTCACGGGTTGCTTAGCTGGGGCTTTCCTTGGATCCATAAGCCCTCTACCGCCGATTTGATTTACACACATTGATAACATCTTGCAATATAGACTCGTGGTGAGACTGACCTGTTAGAATTCTTGGAATACCTGAATACATTCAGAATCCCATGCCACTTTCCTTGATGTTGACCTCATACTCACACAGGGTCAGCAACATGCTTCTGTTCACATTAAACCTACTAACAAATAATAATGGGTGATTTCATCTCAAATCATACAGGTCATGTCAACTCATGGTCATGAATTACTCTGGAAAAAATATATAGTAGACCTCTATTTCATAAGTGCTAAGAAATGAAGTATTTTTGTTTTATATTAATTTTTGTAAATGGTACAGCCCTTTCAAAAATGTATGTTTTGTAAATAACTCTTAAAACAATAGAGAACAAAAAAATTATAACTAATAAACCAAAAGTACTAGAGACCTGACAGACGTTTTGCATTAAAGCTCCCTCTTAGTGTGTTGAAATTTAGTTGACACCCACACACTTATGGGCTTTCTTTAACTTACAAATTTAAGATGAAAATACGAAATTTAAGTTATTTTTTCCACATAATTTTTTTTCTAATTTGCATACTCACAGAACGCTGTCTTGTCTGTCATTATGAGATATTACTGAAGTAATTATAAACAGTATCTTCTGTGCTCTAGCTATCTGTATTATGTAAATATTTATCACTAAAATGTAAAAAAAATGCATTTTTATGATTATTTACTCAAAAACCCCCATCCAAAAACTGTTGAGAACTACACAAAAATATTGTTTGGTAAATATGTTAGGAGTCAGTGCAAAGACAGAGGGCAATATTTGTCTATGTCAAATGTTGAAAATTTTTCAACATTGTGCATATTTCACTTCACTGAATTTCTAGTTAGCATGTTGGCAAATTGCATATTTTGCTTCACTGAATTTCTAGTTAAACTATGCATGTTGGCAACACTGTTATGTTATAATATGTTTATAATAAATGAGTGAGAACTTGCACATAAACCATTCTGCATAAAGTTTTGTGTTTGGTATGAACCTTTTGTTAGACAATGTCAGTGAGAAAATACAGTAGCGAAAGAGTGAGATGTGTGGACTACGAAAAAAGATACAAGAAGGTGGTGTTTAAGAAAAATGAACAACACTTCACAGTTGTTGAAAATCTGCCCGGGGTATTGCAGAAATATCTTGGTCCTCAAGTAATGGTATTAGCATCACACCTGTTGGGCAGGAATTGCTACTACACTCACTACAAGAAGAAATTTAGTGACAACCCACCTGAACTATAACCACCCGAATGTGAAACTGAAGAAGACGGTGCAGATGTTAAATTCCTGGGTGTGAAGTTGTGTTGAAAGTTAGCATTTCTACTGTTGCCCCTACTACATCCCTCCCTTAAATGTCCAAGGAAGGTAAGAAGCATAAGAAGAAAACAGTATGTAAAAAGAAAAGTGAAATAAATTGAAACAAGTTTTACACAAGCAACATCTTCAAAACTTTGTGAATTGCATAAGGTAGATGCACTTGGTGCAGAAGCCGAAGATAGTAATACGTGCACAAAATGTGATGTGTGGTTTCAAACTCTAAATACTGCTATCTCAGCAGTCACCTACACTGACAAGTTACAGTTACTGATACCAGGTACCTACTCCAAGCAGCAGATACAGAAGTACATACTCACTTGCTCATATTCTTTGATTTAAAAAGCTCATAAAATATAGAATGAGCACAGTATTTGAGCAAGCCCAGATTCTTACTGTGGACATCCGCTGCATGATGACACACTTACTGTTGCTCTGGAATATTACCTAAGTGATGACAAAGATTGCAGCACGCACGAAGTCCTAACTAGGTTGTTACCTCTGATAGTGAAAAAGGTCAAAAGGTAAAAAGATATATTACAAGATCAATAAAACAAACATATCTTGTAATGAAAAAGGAGAACCTGAATTTAAAAATTGGTCTCACAAAATTCTACTCCTTATGACCAAAGTGAGTAACATGCCAGCCAGTGAAGGAAGTATGCAGATGTATATGCTGTACTAATTTGAAACTTGTTTGTTTCGCCATGATCATTGTCACAGGAAAGAAATGCACAGAGGTGGACTGGATGCTTTTGCATATAAGTCAAGAGCCGCAAAATACATGTTGGCTACAGGAGTCTGCAATGTGTCCTAGTGCCAAAGTGATGGCTGTTGAAGTACTACACCTTTAGGATACTGATGTAACCTATGCATTGTGGGAGGGAGGAGGGTTGTAGAAGAAGTCAGTAGAGCCAGAGAAGTTTGTTACAGAGGTTACGCATTGGGTCATGAAAGGAATACCTCACCATCATATCCGGAGGATTCAGAGGCAGGCCATAGCAGAAGTAAAGTCAGCCACATACCAGAATACAGACACATTATTCTTCATTTTGATTTTGCTAAGAACTGGCCTGTTGCTTTGCAGAATGAAATTCAAAGTTACCACTAGCACACATCACAGATATCAATATTCACATGTGTTGCTCACTTCCTTCAAATATCACACAGTTTTGCTAATGTCAGTGATGATCTCATTCATGACAGTGCACAGGCATGCTACACTGTCAGCATGATAATTGATGACATAGCATCTAGAGGCCATGTTTATTTAATTATTTATTTATATCAAAAACAATGATTCCATGACTTACCAAACGGGAAAGCGCTGGTAGATAGGCACAATAAAAAAAACACACACACACAAAATTTCGAGCTTTTGCAACCCCCGGTTGCTTCGTCAGGAAAGAGGGAAGGAGAGGGAAAGATGAAAGGATGTGGGTTTTAAGGGAGAGGGTAAGGAGTCATTCCAATCCCGGGAGCGGAAAGACTTACCTTAGGGGGAAAAAAGGACAGGTATACACTCGCGCACACACACACATATCCATCCACACATATACAGACACAAGCAGACATATTTAAAGGTAAAGAGTTTGGGCAGAGATGTCAGTCGAGGCGGAAGTGCTGAGGCAAAGATGTTGTTGAATGACAGGTGAGGTATGAGTGGCGGCAACTTGAAATTAGCGGAGATTGAGGTCTGGTGGATAACGGGAAGAGAGGATATATTGAAGGGCAAGTTCCCATCTCCGGAGTTCGGATAGGTTGGTGTTAGTGGGAAGTATCCAGATAACCCGGACGGTGTAACACTGTGCTAAGATGTGCTGGTCGTGCACCAATGCATGTTTAGCCACAGGGTGATCCTCATTACCAACAAACACTGTCTGCCTGTGTCCGTTCCTGTGAATGGACAGTTTGTTGCTGGTCATTCCCACATAGAAGGCTTCACAGTGTAGGCATGTCAGTTGGTAAATCACGTGGGTGCTTTCACACGTGGCTATGCCTTTGATCCTGTACACCTTCCGGGTTACAGGACTGGAGTAGGTGGTGGTGGGAGGGTGCATGGGACAGGTTTTACACCGGGGTCGGTTACAAGGGTAGGAGCCAGAGGGTATGGAAGGTGGTTTGGGGATTTCATAGGGATGAACCAGGAGGTTACAATGGTTAGGTGGACGGCGGAAAGACACTCTTGGTGGAGTGGGGAGGATTTCATGAAGGATGGATCTCATTTCAGGGCAGGATTTGAGGAAGTCGTATCCCTGCTGGAGAGCCACATTCAGAGTCTGATCCAGTCCCGGGAAGTATCCTGTCACAAGTGGGGCACTTTTGGGGTTCTTCTGTGAGAGGTTCTGGGTTTGAGGGGATGAGGAAGTGGCTCTGGTTATTTGCTTCTGTACCAGGTCAGGAGGGTAGTTGCGGGATGCGAAAAAATTCTTTAATCTTTATGTACAAATATTTTGACAGTCTAAGAGTTTCAGGCATTAATGTGATACCTGACAATTAGCAGTCCTTCCATTTTATCATTTCTCAGACAGTTACCACCCTCTGATTACATAATTTTGAAATTCACAAAAAATTTAAGTGTGTGTGCATTAACAATGTCTCATAGTATTGGTCACAAAGTATTTACTGAAAATAAATTCAGATCTCTCTCACTTTTGGCTTCTTTATCTAAAGTTTTCAATTTTTCCTTTTGTTATGACACTTTCACAAATACTCCATTCAGAGACGTCTGTAGTGTTTTAACAAATCATCAGAAAATCAAAATACTGTAGTTTTGGAGAGGTATGATATTGAACTTCAACTTTTTTTGTTTAGTAAATATTTGAAAAAGTGATGTGACACATTCATTCTTTACCTGTATGAGTGAGATGAAATTGCCGTACTTACCTTTTGAGAGTCACTATCCTTTCCATGTCAAACAGTCTCCATACAGCCTTGGCATTCAAGGCAAACATATTCGTTCAGATGCAGTCTCTTTGCAGAAATATACCATCATTCACACCTCAATCTTCATTAACCTCGTTCAAAAGCATATTTCCTATCAGTCCAATTATGGTATTGACGATACCTCCAAAAAACAAGTTAAGAGTACACGTCTTGTCACTTATTATTATCCAGGTCTTGAATGTATTAATCTGCTACTTCAACAAAGCTGCTCTGGCCTCCTAAAATCATCCATTCCGTTCGACATTTTGCCCACACACCTAGAATATCTTTTTGTTGTCCTCCCAATCTCCTTGTCAGACTCTACGCTGCTTCTACAACCAGTTAAGTACCTTATGGCTCCTACACCTGTGAGCCCCCCCCCCCCCCCCCCCCCAATACAACAAACACAGGCAAAACATATGCTATCAATGGGAGAGCCATCAAATGAAGCATGTCATGTACCAGCTGCTATGTAAACACTGTTCGGCCTTTTACATTGGTATGACTACCACCAAGTTATCAGTTAGGATGAATGGGCACAGGCAGAGGTTGTATACTAACACCACACAGTACACTGTTGTAGAGCATGCTCTACAACATGACAGTTGTAACCTCGGCGCCTTTTTTACATGTGCCATCTGGATTCCTCCCCCAAACATGTTTCTCAGAACTCTCCAAGTGGGGGGAGATTATTTTTTAGTGTTTAGTGTCCTATCGACAACAAAGTCATTAGAGACAGAGCACAAGCCTGGATTAGAGAAGTCTGGCGAAAGAAATTGGCAATGTCCTTTTGAAGGAAGCATTCTGGTTGGTTGGTTTAAAGAGGGGGGGCGGGGGGGGGGGGGGGGGGGGGGGGAAGGGACCAAACTACTAAGTCATCGGTCCCAACCATTCTGACATTTGTCTTAGTGATTGAGCTGAATCACAGATATCAGGATGGCCAGACACAGGTTAGGACCATCACCCTCCTGAGCGTGAGTCCGGTGTGCTAGCCACTGCACCACCTCGCTCAGTCTCCAGGTGGGAACTGGCATTCCATATCCTTCATTCTCACCACCCACCTGGCCTTAATTTACATTAATTTCTTCAGTCCCAGCATTCATTCACAGTAACAATTCCTTTTTTAAGCCCTGTTTAGTTTTCTATAGGTTTTATTATCTCACCTGTTTATTCATCCCCCCCCCCCTTCCCAACTCTACCACATACCATGCACTTAGCTTTCCGATCTTATTGACTTGAACGATGTTTTGGCAGTAAACTGTCTTGAGTATTACCCTGTCTTCCACCTTCTTTAAGGCACAGGTTTTCAAATGTCATCTGGTGCAGTCCCCAACAATCAGGCTTACCTTCTCATCCAATCTGGTAAGTCTCCCCTGACCCGCAGTTCTGGGTGACTTTTACGAACTCTCCCCCTTTTTTAAACCTCACCAATCGTTTTCCTCCATCCCTCTTTCTTCCCATTCAACACTTCTACCAGGAGGAGCAGCCACTGACTCCAAAAGCTTGCAAATTTCAGTATCTTTATGTCTGTATTCTCCTGGCGTTGCTTGGATAGTAGATTTTTTTATCCATCCAATTACAGTATATGTTTTCAAAGATTGATTATTTTCATTAATAAATGAAACTTAATAATCTAAATTTTTACATGTTTACATTTCAGATCTCTTGAAATGAGTGAGCCCTGCAATTTGTGCATTACAGGTAATATCAGATTTTTACAATGAAATTGTCAAAAAGTTTACTTACCTTCCCTGCTTTTGTTCACCAATGTCTTCGGTCACATTTTACCGCAAATCATCGAAGAAAAAGTACTGTACAAATCACAAAGTACACAAAATATGTAGTGCCCACTTTAGAAACACCCCCTCCCCGCCTACGTACACGAGAGAGATGCAAGGGTTTACAGATTTGCAACTGGAATGTGCAGATTGAGTTGCATAAAGAAATATTGCTGCTCACGTATCACCCAATGTCAACCCTAGAACATAAGATTTTTTCCTTGTTATAAACAATATTTTGAAATTATATTTCATGTGGCAATTTCGTTTAACAATATGCCTTCTAGAACTTGTCGTATCGATAAATGTTGAAATAGTGTCTACCATGTAAGCAGGAGATCCTGGGTACGAGTCTCAACTGAAGCACATATTTTCAACTGTCCCCATTGATATTTATCAACGCCTGTAAGCAGCTAATGGTCTGGATTTCATTTTAATTTCATTCTTCAAGAGATGCAAGCTCACCTTATTCACCATCTTCATATACATAATGATAAATGTTTGACAGTCTTCCTTGTTTCTCTTGACCTTGTTCACCAAAATGTGTTGCACTGCTTGCCTGCCTCTAACCATGTAGCAGTACTACCCTAATTCTACTGGAGTGATGGTTATTCTGTCTTTTGAGTCTATGTTTATATAGGTGTGTGTAAGCAAAATCACATTAGGCTAACTTTTCACACCACTATCAAATGGAAATATAAAATTCTGCTTTAACATCTTTGTAACCAGTATCAAACCAATATGGTAGTTTGACACTGGTCATCACATGAAACGAAGACCAACACAAATTCACAATTTCATTCATTACTGAGATATAGGTGTTAACCTATTTTGTAATGGAGCTATGGCACTGTTTTGTGACAAAACACTCAATGCGTAATATAAGTTTAATGATTTAACTCTTGTATGCGTGCCTTGAATCTGTGAATTTTTGTGTAGTCCGGCCATTTCAATGGCTGACACTATGACAGTTAAACCACTCTCAACATACAGAGTTCTCTAAGTTCAGTTTCCTTTCAACTCTGGAAGCTCAACAATGAGTTTGAGATGTTTTTAAATTCATGACTCCCTGGATGAATCAATACCAGCAAGCATTTTGTAATTTGACCAGTGTCAAAAATTAGGCTAAAGTTATGCACCAGAACCCCACCCCCAAATCCAGAATCTTAGTTGTGGTGACAGACTGATTTGCAGCACAACCAGAGGGCCAGAGGTCTAGGTTAGATCTGCAGGTGACAATATGGTTGTGACTTGGTGAAGCCAACAATGTGAAAGTATCAAATCTGGTCATGGTAACAACCTGAGCCTAATGTTTAATAATGCCATATTGAGAAATACATTGGGAAGGAGAGGAGGAGGAAGGGGGGGGGGGTCCTACGTGCAACAAGACATTTAGCTAGCTGACTGGCTAGTTCATTTGCGCACCTCACTGAAAAAGCTTCCAGGCAGTAGGGCTACAATGATTTGGCATTATAAAATACAAAAAATTTTCTTTGCATTATGCAAATAAAAATTTCATTCAGGGTGTAATACTGAAACAACATTTAAAATATATATATATATTTCACTGTAAACAAACAAGTTCACAGCAAGTTGTCCAAACAACAGCATGTTGCCAAAGAATTCAAAGATAATTCCTCTCATTGAATTGACTTTGAAGACTGCTTCCTCAACCTGCAACAAATACACATTCATTTCGACTTTGTATATCAGCACTTATTACTAATTTTTAATAAATATACTTACATTTCTCCAGATAAACTATTACTTCACCTGCTGTGGGTCTAAGATTTAAATCGTGTTCTGTACACCAGTTGAATAAACGGATGATAGGCTCATATTCTTGGCTTAAGCAAGGCAACTCAGGTCTTGTTCCTGGAGGAGGAGAGGGAAAAGATTATTCTCATTTTATATGAGCGACAGCAATAAATTTTGCATAGTCTGCTATCTCTCTAATACCTATCCAGTACTATCACAATACAGGAGATGAGAGAAGAAAATGAAGTGAACAACAGAAAGAAGAGTGAAAGCTTACCTTACAAGTCTAAAATAATAAACCAGAGGGCTGAACAAGTCTAGGAAAGCCAAGGAAGAGATGGGCACTGTAACAGGCAGAGGCCTAATGCCTTAAGTGCAGAAGAAGAAGAGTAGCAACACTTATTTTGTAATTAGGTCTATATTAATGACATCCAGAGCATTGGAGTGATTTGTTCAATACCTAGCTTTTCATCAGTGCTGTCATCTAAAGAACTCCCTGATGACCCACAGCCATCTGATCCTTTCTCAGATGATGATGATGATTCTGCATCCATGTGGGGCGGATGAAGTGTCATCATCTCATAAAGAACAAGACCAAATGAAAATATGTCAGCCTTACTGGTTGTTGGGCCAGAACCCATTGGCAGTACCTCTGGAGCTGACCACAGAAGTGTGCCAATGTAATTGTCTTCAGGGTTTATTCCATTCTCGTCGAGACGTTGTGCCACCCCAAAGTCACATAATTTTGCAACTTCAAAATTACCTGTGAACACCCACAATGACACTATTTAGATTTCTGAGTTACACACAAAAGGATTAATCACAGATAACGAACACACACAACCACACTGTTTACATTTTTGTGTTACTCACAAAAGAGTAAATCACAGACAATGAACACATATTACCTTTGATAAGTATGTTGTACGACTTGATGTCTCCATGTAATATCATGCACTCCGAATGCAAGTAATGCAATGCATTTGCTATATCAAGACCAACTTTTTTAATAATAAAAGGTGGCAAAGGAGCTTCACACCGTTCTAAGAAATCTCCCAATGAAATTTCACATTTCTCCATTGCTAGGCATTTACTGCCGTTCGAATTCAGCTCAAAGGCACGGAATTCTACTATATTCGGGTGCTGTAATTTCTTTAACAGGTCTGCTTCAATGTCCAAACGTTTTTCGTAACTCCTGTCCATACTGCTCCTCAGCAGTTTCTTCACTGCCCAAGGGGATCTCTCGTTCCCATTGCACGGCGACCTCTGCATACTATACACAGACACACCTAAAAACGACGTGAAACATATTTCATATTTTTCTCTCTCATGACAAAAATTTGGAGGGTCAAAACGGTTTACATGTTACACAAAGCTATGAATACAGCCTTTATTAACATAATGAAAGAGTAGAAATTCAAAAATACACTCATCCGCCGGGCGTTTTACAGACAAGCAGAGAATAAAATTACATTCAATAATACAAACGCCGCATTTGCGATAAACTACTTACAGTACAACTTTGAGGCTTCACACTACATATAACTGTTCGAAAACAAGAACACCAAACCTAGCAACACGAGCCTTACCCGTTCCAAAACCAATTTTCCTCATTTGCGGTGTAGGTGGGATCAGACGGTTCCTACCACGCGTTTGTATTGGCGTATCCATGGCAGGACGCAAAACACAACAGACAAATCTAGGCTGTCAACCTCACTCGCACGGCAAAACCCACTCAAAACACTATTCTTTCGGAAAAACAACAGCGAATGCCAAAACAAACTCAATTCAAACATTCGAACTGCTGGCGGCACATCAAAGATTACCACACAACATACATATTAATCAGTGATACAGTAATACCACAGTCTAACATAACAGTCGCGACACTTCGCCTTTATTTTGTTGCTACAGCGCCAGCAGCGCCCCAAGCGGCCGGTAGGTTGAACTGTGAGTTCGGCGCGATCGTGAAAGCGAATAGTGATTGTTTATTTTGATTTATACAATGGTTTTTACCATCGGGAGCGTTTGTAGCGCAATAAATTACAGCAACAACAGGAAGAAGACAGCACAGCTGTCTTTTTTTAGGTTTCCTAAGGATCCTGGGAGGTATATACCATCATGTTACTGAACTGTACCGTCAGGATTCACATGCAAACTATATGTGTATAAATGATGAATGTTTCGTTTTAGGAGCAGAAAATGGCTAGTTAATAGCAGACGAGAAGACCTTATGAAGAAAGACCCAGTTTACCTGTATAATAATATTAGCTTTTGTTCGCTACATTTCGAACAAAACCGGTTCATGAGCGCAGACAATAACAAACTTGTTTGGAATGCAGTACCCACACTGTTTGACATTCCAAATAAACCCCCTCAACCGACGATGAAGAAGAAACTGCCACAAAGATTCGACAGTCAATCTAAAGCTGTAAAACAGTCCTGTGACACAGAAGCAGCCAGTTCGACTCTCCATGTATCAGTGCCAGATTCGTGTGAATCATCAACACAGACCTGCTTTGACGATGAAGTGGTTAAATTAAGTGCAGCTGTTCGTGTCTTACAAAAGCGTGTTAAGTGTCAGAATGTGCAGATGCGAAACTATTACGGGACAAGGAAAGTGCCTACAGACAGATTGTTTGAAAATTATTAAAATATTTGGTTTTTCGTGAAATGTAATGTAATCAGCTCATTATAATGTTTTCAGCATATGTCTCCCAGTATTTGGCAGCTGCTTGTCCCACTTAGAATAATATAAAGATGAAGGTGGTACTTGTGGCAACAGGCAGCAATGACAAACACAGTAAGCCTACAGAAAGATAAACGAGCTGTCGATCGCTTTTGCATGTAGAGGTACGTGTCTGTGCTTCTTACATGTGAATCTGTGTGTTTATATTCTTTTGATATCAACGTGGTAAGCTGCAATTCTGTCCAATGTCACAAGTGTTTCTTCACGAATGTGTTGTAGCTTGCCACTCTATTCATGGTTTTTGTCCATACTTGCGCATATTTTAGAATCATTGTTAGAAACGTATATGCCTTCTGATACTACACGAACTCTTGGAGGCTAGAAAATAACTCGAATAAATCGGAAATTACGTAGGAAATGGATGCAAACAAACATTATGCTTATGACGCGTCTGACGTTCACCTTACCCGCCGCTTGGAGCGCTAGTGTCGCTCCATCTGTCAAACGGCAACAACTTTTACAGCAGTGAGTGTCGCGACTATTATGTTAGACTGTGGTAATACATTTTTTTCTGATCGACGTCCAGCCAGTAAAATGTTTCGAAAACAGATATATTTGCTTTATAACAAAAATATAACTTATTTTTATTCACACGTTAATTAGAAAATCGCAGTACAAGCGACAGAGAATTCAGCGTCATATGAACGTAGTATTTTACACATCGTTTCACAGTTGACGGAACGGAACAAGGCGAAACTTCAAAACTAATGCATTTCAAGTAGCGGCATTCAAACAGTCCGTTAACAGAACGATAGTGTACGAGGAGAGGTGGGGGCAGGGGACGTCAAAGTTGCTCGGCAAGTTGTTTGTAGGGCCATTGTCGTCGGCTGCAAACATCGGAAGTTAACTAATTTCGCTACACACCCTCGTACTACTAGTAGCTTACTTTGCGCATTTGCGATTTCTTCGATTATATTTTATTATTTTGATTTGTTTTAGTGACAATAAAGTTGTTCCATGACGACTTAGATATTTTTCCATTGAATACCCTTCCGCAAAACAGGCTACATATCTGAAAGTAAAAAAAAGATGTAAGTTTTAGAATATCTGGGTATAGAAATAACCTACATGTTTGTATATAAGAATATAAACTTAGGAAGTAATTTTCTTTCAGTAACCTATTTTAACTCTAAACTACATGTAGGCGTGCATCAGATGTGGATGAAATTCAGAGAAATACTATTGATGACAATGGAGAGTTTCAGACCAAGTAAATTATTAAGAGACACCATAGATCCACCATGGTGCACAAAGCAAGTTAGGATGGTGTGACAGAAACAACAAAGAAGCATGCCAGATTGGACAGAATGAAAAATCCGCAAAACTGGCGATGTTTCACAAAGGCGCGAATTTTAGCACGAACTTCAGTCCGAGATAGAAAATCCGTCTCGAAATCTGTAGAAAAGCCAAAGAGATCCCGTATATAAGTAAAGTGTACAGGTCACACACCACAATCAACAGATTTACTGCGTGATAGCAATGTTAATGTTTGCGACGATAGTGCCACAAAAGTGGAGTTACTAAATACTGTTTTCCGAAATTCCTCCACTAAAGGAGGTGCAGTAAATATTCCGGGATTCGAAACAATTTGAGTAATTTAGAAGTAGATACCCTCAGTTTAGCGAAGGAACTTATGTCATTCAGAAAAGGCAAGTCTTCTAAACCAATTAGTTTTTTTTTAAGAGTCTGTTGATGAAATAATTCCATTTTAGCGATCATATACAATTGCTCACTCGACCAAAGACCCATGCCTAAACACTAGAAAGGTGTACACGTCACACAAATACACAAGAAAGGAAACAGATGTACTTGCTGAGTTATAGATCCATATCACTGACATCAATTTGCAGTGTGGTTTTGGAACAAGCAGGTTGTCCAAAAAAAAGATTATATCCTTTCCAAAAGGTATTTTTGGGACCCCTGATGTGCAGTCTGACTATGTTAGAATCCTTTAGATACCAAAGTAAAGTCATTTATCAAAGCTTTTTACTTAGTTTACAAATATTCAATATATGCACTCTTCCTGACATGGCAGACGTCTGTTCAATAGTCAATTTCCTCTTATAGTTGAATCAACATGACTCCTGTAACAGCAGCAAAGGCTTCTGTGATACACTCTAGCAGCTATGTCAGATCTCAAGGCAAAGATGGAAAATAGATACGGTCTTTGACAAAAACCTAAAAAGAAGTCACAGGGTATCATGTCTGGTGATTTTGGGGGTCATCTCAAGAATATTTCAACATCAGGACCATTGTGAGCTATACAACACTGTGCAAGATATTCATTTAGGTACCCCCTACTTCATCATGGAAGTGGGCTGAAGTTCCATCGTGTTGGAAAACGAAATTCTGGGAATCCTCTTTATGTTATAGTATAAATCACACCTGAATTATGGCAAGATAAGAGTGTCCTGTTACAGTGTACCAATATGTTAAACATACAGAATGTATGTTGTGGTATACTCTGTTTGCCCAACTTAGATTAAAGTAACAAAATCCTAGTGAATCTGATTTTTAACGCAAATTAACTTATTCTCTGAAAAGGATATGTATCAGAAGTGTAGGTTCTAATGCAGCTAAATGAAGGATTTATTAAGGGCTGTGCAAGCCAGCTAACATAAGATTGGATACTAATGCATGACACACTATAAAAGTGTTCCTTCAAAGAAAATGGTAGGCTTTAATTCTCTCCACAAAACTTCTTGAATATTTAGTAGATCAGGACTAAGAAACTAGATAGTAGAACACCATGAATACTCATTACGAAGTTTTAATAACAAAATAGAGCTACACAAGTGTACCTTCTCCCTTAACCAGTTCAACATACATCAAAGGCAAATGAAAGAAATGTGCTTAATTATCCCAAGATAACCAGCGAGCGGAATTGATAGTAACAAGAAGCCCTAAAACATAATTGAAATATAGCTGCTCTGTTTTCATGTGGTCCAATAAGAGAATGTGATACTTCACTGTCACTGTTATTTCTTTGAACAAAAATGGTCCACAAAGTGTCATTCTGCATATGACAGTGAAGAAGTATAACTCCGTAGAATCTCTGATGTTCTTAATGATTCACAGAGGGTGTTGTGAACCTGAGATTCAAGAATTATTCCTCTTAACTTTGTCACTGATATGGGAGGTTTTCTCATCACTGCAGACTACCCTGAGTCTACAATCATAATTTTCCAGAAATCCCAATATGTCTATGCTGAGGACAGTGCAAAGATTTTTGTAATCTCCAGTTGGCGCCTGCATAAGTTGCAACTTGTAAGCTTTGAAAGTCAAATGCTTAGAAGGGTGTCCCATACTACTGATCAATGAAATGCTAAATCAAAGCTTGCTTTTCGAACTGACTTCATGGGGCCTCATTAGAATGATTGCTGAACTGCAGATACCTGCAGTCTCCTCTGAATGTGAATGGACATGTATATATTCTGTATATCAGCTCCAAGGAACAGATGACATATCTTCACTAAAGGAATTATAGGTGTGCAGTTCAGTTGGCCATGAGTCAAGATGGGGATAATGAAGTTAGGAGGTAAATGAGGCTTTAATACTTGTGCTCATAATCAAGTGCTAAAAACGTGTCTTTTTTACATGTTTGAGAGGAGTTATTAAACTGAGGGGGAGGGCTGAAGTATGAAATACTGAATTATTATGTAATGACTAATTTTCACTTTGCTTTGATACAAGTGTTTTTCCTCTGCCTTTGGTTGTTGTTGTGTATCTTGTCCGCTATGGTGGTTGTGTTGTAACAATAATTCCAAATAAATTGTTATTACTTGTCTAACTGTGCCTTTTTCGGTCCTTAACTAGGATATATTCACAGAAATTTGTATTTAAAACAACAAATAGAAATCATATCAAGTCAAATCAAACTGTTAATCAATGTGCCACATGTTGCAAGTAAATTTTCCAGCTCTTTTACGTATTTTGATTCTGATAAGGATTCAGTGTTAAGTCTACAGGCTATTTACTTTCATTGTTTCTGAAAATGACCAACAATTGATGGAAATGGATAGAAAGCTGTGAAAATTTGACGTAATTATTTCAGCCACACTAATACTACAAAAATAGGCACTGTACAACAGTCTCTACGTATTTCACTGGATCATTCTGTGAAGTTCAGTACTCCACACATCTTGTGGTGGAGAAGACTATGATGAATAAGTGGTGAAAGATATGTTGATGGAAGTGCATCTGGGCCAAACAATGTTATAACCAGATTGAAAATGAAAAAACTGTTATGTACTGCCAAAAATTTTTAAATGGTTTGAATTGTGGTGCTGAATGATACATGTGTTGATACACGTAGTAAAAATCGTATATTTGATTAAATGAATAGGTGATGGTTTCTGAAAGAGAAGAGCTTAATGTGATTTTTATGTCAATTAATGATTGTGATGAAATTGGAACGAGTACAGGAAGAACAAAACAATACTGTGAAAGAAAAATTCCTGATCGTTTATTTAAGAAAAGGTCTTGGACAGATTTCTTTCAGTAAGTAGCAAAGTATGATGTATGTCCGTTAATGTGTGGAATGTGAATGTCTCTGTGCTCATGAGTAAGTCATGTTATACACTGACATGTTGAGTATATCACAAACTTTGTTCGACATGCCATGTCAATTTATCTTACTTCTTTTTATAACGACAGAATGGAAAACTAACGCAATCAGAAAATTTTGCGAAATGTGATGATTTCTGCAGTGTCGTGGAATGAAAGAGATTTTCTGACTCCTATTATGTCACAAAACTTCCTTTTGTGTTCTACTTTCTTGTTAAATTTTGTGTGCTTGCTCAGAGAAAGGCCAGTTCACACTAGCTATCAATGGAATTTTTCATTGCAGAGACATCTTTTCAGGAAATTTCAATCACCTATTTTCTTCTCCAACTACCAAAATATTTTATTGGCTCCCAACTAAATAAGGAGAATGGTCCATCGTTATAAAATAAGAAGTCACATGGAAAGATTTAGGTTATTATTTTTCTCAAGTGCTATTTATGAGTGAAACCATCAAGAAGTGGTCTGAACCCTTTTCGAAGCACTTAAGTGTAAACTGTAGATAAGTCATGTTTATGAAGACCGGAAAAAGTCAGCTCTATTGAAGGAGAAAGGTAAAGTAGTTTCGATGGTATTTGGTACTCAGAAAAAATTCAGTGAATAACATAAACAGGCCGTAACTACTGGTATTACCTTATACATATTATTTTATGTATTTGTGCGTATGTATTTTCGTTAGAAAATAAAAGTCGAAGTTTTGAAATGTTTGTAAGACATTTTTCCTGGTGTTTCACTTTCAAGCAGTTTATCATACTAACATTATCAGTAACACCTGTTATGAAGTTTGCTTGCATTATAAGCTTTAACGTCCTTAGTTCCTTAATTTTGCTACCATATTCCAATTTTTTATATCTCACATTGCGTCTCATAATATCCCTGTCAGTGTTCGGTAGAAGGCTAAGATGTGTGACATTGAGATGACTTTCTGTCTAGTGTGAACACCCCATGATTTGATTACTCACCTGAGATTCCATCAACAGCTAGAGTGAATTGGCCTTTCTTTGACCAAGCACATAAATAACAAGAAAGTAATGTACAACAGGAAGTTATGTGACATAATAGGAGTCAGAAAATCTCTTTCATTCCATGAAACTCCAGAAATCATCACATTTAGCAAAATTTTCTGCCAGCACCAGGTTTTCGTTCTGTCATAATAAAAAGCAGTAAGATAAACTGACATGGCATGTCGAACAAAGTTTGTGATCTACTCCAACATGTCAGTGTATGACATGACTTACTCATGAACACAGAGACTTTGACGTTCCATAGATTAATAAGACGGTTAGAGTCGACACATTGAATAAGTAATAGTGAGCAAAAGACATTTAGTGCAAGTAACTATATTTGCACTTCCAGGTTAAATACATTGAACGCAACAACCAAGGAACATCATGTTATGCACGCAGTACACTAGCACTAGATAGATCTATTATATTTCACGTGATGCACTTTGGTCCCGTCTCACACGAAATATATTGTTCACAGAATTCCAGCATCTCCCTTCGAATATATATTTTGTGGTTTACCTTCGCAAGATAAACCAAATAGCCCCACAATATTTTCAAACTTCTCTTTGTCCAAGGGTTTTGGCGTTATTCTGCTCTCTATGTGGTCCCGAATAAAATGGTGCCTTATATCAATATGTTTTGTCCTAGCACTAGTGACATCATTTTAGCTAGGCTAATGGCTTCACGTATTAATGTTCTTAACGACAACGCTTCCTGTGTGGTTTAAGATAGTGCCATATACTCGGTCTCTACAGTTCTCATTGGAACAGTTTTTTGCTTTTGACAAGACTGTGAAATGAGGCCCCCCACTAATTTAAAGCAGCAGCCGGTAGTGGATAGTGGAGTGCTGATCTCCCAATTCACTCCCCCAGTCCGCATCGTTGCAGCCTTCTAGTTTTGCATTACCATCCCTATGGTATCTTAATTCGTGGTTTGAAGTTCCTCTTAGAAACCGGAATATCCTTTTCGCAGCTTTCCAGTGCTTTTCCTTTGGGTCTCTGCAATATCTGCTCACTATGTTGGTGGCAAAAGCAATGTAGTGAGCAGAATGTCAGGTCGTGATGTCTGAGACAAATATAACAGACTCACTACTGCTTATAAATATGAAACATTCTTATCACATTACACATCTGTCTCATTTATATTTAACTTCACTCCTACTTCCATTGGAGTTGTTATGGGTTTACAGTAACTGATGCCAAATTTATTTAAGATTTTTTCATTTTATGATGACTGATTTATGCTCAATTCTTGTCTCTCTTTATCCTTAGTGATCTGCATACGTAAATAACATTTAACTTCTCCCAAGTCATGCACCTTAAACTTGGTTTGCGGCTGTTTCTTAAAAATTCTCATTTGGGTTTCGTTTTCCATCAGGATAAAGAAGTCGCCCACCTATATTGCCATTATCATTATCCCTTCGCTTCCCCATTTATAGTATATACTGGGATCTGCCTTAGATTGCTTCATACTCATACTTATTAGAGTTTTATGTAGACATCGATTCCGGTAATGTCCACTCTAAGTCCATAAATACTTCTTCACAAACGCCAAATCTTTTCCCTTTCCGATCAAGTTTTCATGACTTCTCTTGGTGGAATGACATATATCTCCTCCTCCAATTTCCCATTTAAATATGCTGTTTTTACATCCATATGATAAACTGTTAAATTTCGTTTTGCTGCTAACGCTAAAAGAGATCTCAGTGAGGCATACCTGTCTACAGGTGAAAGAGTTTCTTTGTAATCTGCGATTTGTTTTTGAGAATATCCTTTTATTACACATCGTGCCTTAGACCTTGGTGACGAATTTTTTGGGTCTTCAGAGTAAATACCCATCTTGCTGTAATGGTTTCTTATCTGCTGGCGTATTTACCCATTCAACGGTTTCGTTCTGAGACAAAGATTCCAATTCCCTCTCCATCGCTTCTTTCCATACGGGCTGATCATTGCTTCTTCTGCTGTTGCTGCCTCATCATTAAAGCCTGTGCTGCATACATCTCAAAATCTAGATATTCTTTCGGTTTTGGTACGTGAGAAAAATGCCTTACATTGTTCTCTTCATTTTGTCCATCCTCAAACTCATTGTCGTCCTAAATAGTTTGCATTTGCCTTTGACTGTCCTTTTCCTGTTCTTCACTTTCTTTCTTCACATAAGGTTTCACTCACAGAACTAGGTGCAGTTAACTTAGTAGTCTTGGCCTCTTGAGAATCCTTTCTGTTTTCAAAGAGTACTACATCTCTGTTTGTAATTATGCTTTTATTCAATGGGTCCAATAGCCCTTTGAATTCTCACAATAGCCTACAAAAATATCCTTTTTAGCTTTTGGATCTCATTTTCCTCTCAGCCATTTTGGAGCGTGCACCATTACATCACACCCAAACCCTGATATTGTTAGGTCAGGTGTCCTTCCTGCCCATTACGCACAGGAGGTTCTATTCCTTAATGCTTTTGTAGGTGATCTATTGTTCAAATATAAGGCTGTTGATACCGCCTCTGCCCAAAAATCTTTTGATAATCCGACATCAGTTATCATGCTCCTTGCCTTTTCGACAATGGCTCTATTAGCCCTTTCAGCAACCCCTTTGAGATGGGCTGTATGTTATTGTGGTTTGATGCTTGATTCCCAATTTTGCCAGAAGTGTCTTCAATTTCTGCTTAATATATTCTCTCCTGTTATCAGACCTGATGATCCTGATGTTCTTTCCTGGTCGCCTTTCGACCATATTACGATATCCCTCAAAAGTGTCACTCTCTTGGTATTTGGAACTAAGAAAATAAACATGAGTATATTGTGTATAATCATCAATAAAAGTAAGAAAATAACAACTCATGGATTCGCACTCCATTGGGCCACATATATCTGTATGGATTAACTGTAAGACCTCTGCATATTTACTTTTACTAGTCTTGAAAGGTAGCTTCGATTGTTTTAATTTTATGCATACTCACAAAGGTTCTTGGGTACACTATAATGCTGTATTCCCTTTACCATATCTCTTATTAGGCATACTCTTTCTATTTAGGTGTCCAAGTCTGCAGTGCCATAAAAAACCTTCCTCTGAGTATATTGAATGACTAACATTTCTATGTCTATTGTCAATGGTATCCAACTTAAAAATACCCCATTCATTACTTTCTGTAGTTATAACTTCACCATTTTCGTTGATTACTCTTGCACCATGCATGTCAAAAGTGACTATATTTCCCTTTTTGACAATTTCCCCTACAGACAGTAGGTTAGTCACAACATCTTTTACATAATGAACATCATATACTGTAACCATATTGAGTTCGCCATTTACACTTGCATGTAGGTCTAGTTTCCCAGCCAAATGACATTGGAGGTTGCTACCATCAGCAGTACATATTCCCATATGAGTATTATCTTTAACATCATAAAGAATAGATTTGTTTTTAACAATGTGCAAAGATACATCTGCGTCTGAAATCCATTCCAGTTGACAATTACCCACACCTCCAAAAGAATAAAAATATGAGAGTGCCTTACCTTTGCTATTGGTCCCTCTCTCTGGGCTATTAGCAACATACCTCTTTTGCTGCATGTCTGACCTTGGGTTTATTTTTTCTCTGCACTGAGATGCAATATGCCCCTTCTTCTGACATCTACATCGCCTAACTGATTTCTTCCTTTTGGTTTTTTTAATAAAGAGCACATGCAGTTCCTTTCTCCAATACATGACAGCTTGAAGTACTCTTTACATCCTGTAGGATTTTCATTTTACACTGTCACCCATGTCAGTGTACCTGAGCCTTCCAGCCCCATAATCATATGTGCATACCTTTTGGGCAGTCCTGCCAACTGTAGTGTCCCTATCCATTTGCCAGCGATTTCAAACCCATTGTTTGTCAGTCAGTTCAATGTGGCTATTGTTTTGGTGACATATTGTCTACATTCTTGCATTTGTCCAGCTGAGTGGTGATTAACTGACGTAATAATCCTACTTTTCTTATAAGACCTCCATCCTCAAATGCACTTCGTAATTCGTCCCAGACTTCTTTCGCTGTTGCAGCTTTTTCAGTGTGAACATAATTCACTAAGTCAACCAGTAATATCAACTTTGATTTTACTTCCCTAGCTTTACTTGAATAATTCTGATCAGTGGATTTCATTGTCCCATAAAACACATCCCATTGGTCGTCCAAACATAAATACACTTCTATTTCAAATTTACACATTGCATGGTTTTCGCGAACCATAAGTCTTTCAATCTGCAGAATTTGTGCCACACTCATTTTAATGGTAGCTTTGATCCTTCTTAAAGTAAGGAATAATACCAAAGAATAATACAAAAGAGATGCGTTCGGCTTGTAAGGATAACTCGTATGCAAGTGCAATACTTGGAAGTTTTTCAACATTTTCTCACTACTATATTATGGATATACTTATTCCAAATGCATCGCTGGGCCCACAACCTATTAGAGTCGACACAGTCGAATAAGTGATAGTGAGTAAAAGACGTTTAGTGCCAGTAACTATTTTAGCACTTCCAGGTAAAATACGTCGATCACAACAATCAAGGAACATTACATTAGACACATAAAACTCTGAGCATACAACAGCACCAGAGAGGTCTATTATATTTCACCTGATGCATTGTGCCGCCGTCTCTCACTAAATACATTGTTCACACAATTCCAACAAAGACATACATCAGACTTTGCTATTTACTGAAATATATTCGTCCAAGACCTTTTTCCAAATAAACAATTAGGTATTTTTCTTTCATAGTATTGTTTTGCCCTTCCTATACTCTTTCCAATTTCATCACAATTATTAATTTACATTAAAATCACATTAAGCTCTTCTGTTTCAGAAACCATCACCTATTCATTTAATCAAATGATAAACTATTATTACATGTATGAACACATGAATCATTTGACTCCTCAACTCAAATTAATTAGAGTTTTTTTGGCAGTATAAAATAGTTTTTTATTATCAATCTGTTTATAACATTGTTTGGCCCAGTTTCACTTCCATCAACATATCTTTCGCCAGAAGAGTACCGGAACATTAAATAATTTAACTTTTGGGAAAGAAACGTTAAAGTTAAAACTTTCTTTTTCTATTACACTTGCATGGCACCTTTGCACTCCAGATCCATATTTATGTTGTTTCCTTTGTTGTTCTTCCTGCACTGCACCATCATTGAAACATAGGACAGCATCTAGCACACCTATTTTCAAAATATTTAGTCCAACTAGAAAAGTTTTTGGTATGTGTTCCCATACACAATTGCTGAAACTTTCATTTGGATTTTGAGTCCTAACATGTAAACTTTTCTCTGATAATCTTGTGTCTCTAAGATCCCCATATATAGGCTTTATAGCTCAATTACAGCAAATGGCAAAGGATGTTTGTGTTTCTAGGTCCCACCTTGAGTACCAGTCCTCTGGTGGCCACACCATGAATCACCACCAGGTGGGCAGAGTGCATGACATGGGTTGTGGAGAATTTATTAAATAATGTAGCCCACGCTGTCTTTTTCATTCTCTCAACGTCGTTTTTATTTTGTCTAATGGCTTGTCCATAATAATACTGCAACCTCTCTATTTCTTCACCTGTAAGCCGATGATGATCTCTAATGCACTTTGAAAGACTTCCTTCTCCATCCTTTTCTGATCCGATAAGACCGATGACCTCGCTGTCTGGTCTCTAACCCCAAGCAACCCAACAAAATCTAATGCACTTACCATCAGCTAATTTCTTTCCTTTCAAATTCCTCTTCAAGTTCTTAGAGAGGACAGATATAGCTGAAAAATCTAAGTTCACTGCCCACTTCACTGAATTCAGAAACAGAGTTCCACATTTAACCTTCTTGAGGTTTCTATATGGAGGTGAGATGGACAGATTTATGGGCCTTCTGAAGGAAATCGAATTTTTTTGTCATTTGGTGTCTTAGCAAGCAGCAGTAAGAAGCATCCTTTCTGGGAACTTTTTAAAAGGGATGTATTTTGCCTTCATGTTTCCTCCATTTGGTAATGCTTTGTAATTTATCAAATGGGTAGAAAATTTGTGGTTACAGAATTGTGTTGTTTTCCTGTAAATTTGCATTATTTTCAAAAATAATATCATTAATGTCAATTCAGATCATTGTACATTTAACTGAATTATCAATAAACATTTTTAGGGAACATGAGAATGCAATCCATACAAATTTTACATCTAGGTTATTAGCATGTAGTCCATAGTGTTGATACAAGACATTGAAGGACAAATAAAAAATAAAAAATAATAATTTAATATGCCTACACTAAGCGTTTAATCATGGTCATGAAAAATAGTTTTAACATTATTTTGAAGCTATATGCTTTATAGCAGGATTAGTGGTGAATGCACTGAGTCATTATATCAGTAGAACGTCATCTTGTCATCTGTTTAATGGAAAATTGTTATTTTACTGTAAATCCTGTTTGTCTACTTCTATTTTAATTTTTGTTCCTGACTGCTATGTTGTTGCTAGTCTAATGTATAGAAAACAGGAGAAAATGGTAGTGTTGTAATTTTTGTTGAAGGTGGTCTGAAATTCACAAAAGTTGATATAAGCTGATTTTGTTCCCAATTACATCGCGTTCAGCTCCATAAAAGTGAGAGGCCAGGAAATGACAGTTTTATATCTTTATAAGTCACCAAATTGAGCTGTATAAATATTCTTCAAAACTTTGAACTTATAGTGAAAAAAGTATTAAAGGAAATAGGAAATACCAATATCTGTCATGACTTAGGTATATAAATGGCAAATACTGATAATCGAGTTTCAAGTTTTTTTAATACTCTAAGGCCACTATATGTATTCTGTATGAACAAAAGTGCTATTCAGGAGAAATTTTATTTTTAACTAGTTTAGTGACATTTTTAATGTTAGTCTTGTAGATTGATGTTTTTCTAACAACAAATTGTTTCACATTACACTCTGCAGCAGTTAAGTCACACCAATAATTCTCCCTATGAAGAAGATATAATGACTTGAGTGAGAGGCCAGAGTGATGGGTTTGTAAATTTGTTTGCTGCTAGACTACTCTGCTACCACATATAAGAAGCGGCACTGAACCTGACCAATTGAAAGATTTCAAAATGTCTCCAAAAAAAAAAAAAAATTGGAAACAGATATGACTTGGCTGGCAGTTTTCCCAGTGAACTACTTGGTAAGTAGCTGTTAGTGAAATAGTCTTTTAAGTGGAAATTATCAAATCCATTTGTCATAAAAGAGGTAAAAAATTCTCCAACTCTTATACTATATGTAGTCACTGGCTATATAACTACATTATCAAAAAATTATTCATCTGATCTGTCAAACTTAAGCACTCGTTTTTAACGAATTTACACAGTTTTTAATTTCTCAAAATCACTAAAAACTTCTAAGTTGTACCAATTTTAAAAAATCTCCCCAACACTATCAACCAGTCTCAATAGGTCCAACAGTTTCCAAAACATTTGAAATTCTTTTACACAATCTACTAGTTGATTAAACTGAATAAAATTGCCTCCTTTCAAAGAATAAGTATGGGAACAGATGGGGGAAAGTACCACTTCAACTGTTATTGACTTTGCAAGGCAAATAATCACAGCTTTAGAATGAGATCTCATACATCTTGTGTGACCAAAACAAATCTTTTGATAGTATTCCTTATGAAATATTGAGTGAGAAGCTTGAATTTGATAGAGTACATCATACATCAATAAAAGTAATTGATTCATACTTAACTAATAGAAAACGATATGTCTCTGTGAAAAAAAGACTTTCTCAACTGAAAATAATTGATGCAAGGTTACCACAGGGATTAGTCATTGGGCCATTTTTTTCATAACTGCAACCAACGATTTGCCACATCTTTTCATCACTCTGTGATTTGTTGTGCAGATAATACAACAATAATTATCACCCTGCAAGGCATGTTGCAAGGCTACAAAAATGTTAATTTTTAATATAATTAAAACTGGAGTGTCAACAGATATAACCTGAACAACGAACCCAAATGGCGTTGCTTGCATGTTGTTTCTATGACGTCACTTCGTCTACAATATATTATTTAATTTCAATCCCTGTAATGTCACGTACAACTGGCTCTCTTTACTCCTAACTCCGTCAACGAGTTTCGTTTACAACTAGCACCAAGAAAATGTAATGAATAATTGAAATTTTAATGTAATAACATTTTTGGAATCGGCAGCTAAAGACTACCTTTACACCAGTGCTTTCCTCGATTTTTTCCTGACGTGGTCGGTCACACAGCAGTTGTTCACAAAACCGCAGGTCGTCAGCACTGTTCTGTACACCCTACAATGTACTTCTCTGTCACTTCATTCAGCTGAGCATTAGCGAAATACTACATACAATATTCACACTTTATCTTACACAGTTACTGAATAATAAATAGAGCACTTTTTGAAGTGTTCCTAGAGAAAACATTTTATTTGGATAATGCAGAAAATAGATGGCTAATCTAACTCTGTTATCGAAACGCAGCGTTGATTGGGGGATTAATGCTAGGTAGAACAGTGCTGTACTTTCTGTACACAGTCGCACTTCCTACCTTACACACTTTGTTGTGCATTAATGGACTCCAGTCAGTTGTCTTAATGGCAGACAACCTCAGTAATATCCAATGAGAGCATGGATCGCTTAGCATGAGGTACCCTACATGAATGACTAATTCTATAAAGATCAGTCATCAATACTGAAGGAACATATTTTGTTCCACATTTCTGAAAGAAATGTGAACGCATTGACATTTGAAACTTTAATTCCTTTTAGCAAGCTTTAGATGACTTTACTGACTTGTAGTTTGACTGACAAGTTACATGCATGAATGAAGTTTTATTTCTCTGTGAACTGAGATACAACATGGAAACGTGAACTGAAATTTTAATACTCTTAGTACACTTGCTGCTAAAGGATACTTTTTTGACCAAAAATGCACTGAATTGATTTTAAATATAATTTATTCTTTGCAATAACTTTACCATATTTTGCAACTCAACAAAAGATAAGTTTAAACAATTGACCTATAAAAGGGTGACCATACTATTTTTCCACTAATAGTGCTGCCCTGAAATCGCGTATAACATTGTAATGTAACAAAGTATAAGACAACATGTTTTTGTCTTTATACGGTGCTAGAAATACACTTGAATAGTAGTATTGATATTTAAACTGAATCTACTTTAGGAAAGAGGAATTATTTTTGATGCAAAACAACTTTACAAGAAATCCAATAATTTGTTCTACGTTACTACTAAATTGATCAGAAATTGCAATTACTGGCAAGAGTTTTTCTGAAAAAATCTGAAAGTTGTTTAACAAATGTTTTCTGCCTTGCCTTTTGTCATCACAAGTCGAGACACTGTTGCTGAGGTGGAATGGCGACTGGATGATGTCGTCATGTATCCAAACTGGTAGTAGTTACATGTATGCTTTTGTGCATTTTGACGTCATCATACCCTGCTTAGCATATGCCATGTTGCCATCAATTCGGTCGGAAATTCTTGCACTCCAAAAGTTTGTGTTCCAGATACGACATATCCTATCATCTAAAACTACACACATCAAAAAAAAGTTTTGCATCACCCTGATTGCCAGAAATCCTGAAGATAGACGTTGACTGTGGATACTGTAGAACAGACACAGCCCCTTTGACTGTTCAGAGATGTCACTAAACCCAGCCAAAGATGTAAACAACCATGCATTAGCAGAGCCTATTAGATGGAAGGGGTCCGACAGCCGATCAGTTCCAGTTATTCCACCAGGAACAAGGTACACGACTCATGTTTTCTGTAGTTCAACCATGCCTAGACTGTCGATACCGCGGTTCGATCGCATCTGCATTGTTACTTTGTGGCAGGAAGCGCTCTCAACAAGGGAAGTATCCAGGCATCTCAGAGTGAACCAAAGTGATGTTGTTTGGACATGATGAGACACAGAGGCACAGGAACTGTCGATGACATGCGTCGCTCAGGCCGCCCAAGGTCTACTACTGCAGTGGTGCTGAGAATAATAAGGGCCTAAAGCATATGACTGTAGATTGTGAGATCTCTATCTGCAAATCTGCTGATCTTACAGTGAGGCAGGTTTATTTGTGTTGTAGGCCCACATTGTGTATATGAAAATACGAAAAGCTGTATTACTTGTTTCTCAGATATTCACTTAAATGTGCGATCGATGGCGGTGTGATTTAGGCCCTTATGGATCTCAGCGCCCCATTTGTATTCTAGTCAAGTGACCATGTTAGCAGACATTACTACTTGAGTTTAGTCAAACGTGAGCTATGTTGGGCCTATTTTAAATACTAACAGAAAAGTAAAACTGTGAGGACCAGTCGTGAGTCGTGCTTGGGTAGCTCAGTCAGTAGAGCACTTGCCCGTGAAAGGCACAGGTCCCTAGTTCGAGTCTCGGTCCAGCACACAGCTTTAATCTGCCAGGAAGTTTCTTATCAGCGCACATTCTGTTGGAGAGTGAAAAATCTCATTCTGGGAACAGAAAAGCAAATTACCAGGAAAACTTAGCCACAAAGAAACTAGGGCCTCCGAGAACAAATCCTTTGATTAAGAAATGGAAAAGCACGAAAACTCTCACTTTGCCAAACGGCATGTTGTGAAAGCTTACACATTATTTCGTTATTGTCCTAAACTGTGCTTAATTAAATACAAAACAACAAAATTCCACAAAAGCGGATCTTTCTTTTGTCAGCTAATTTATGCATCTTATTATTATGAGTGTTGTTATTATAATTGGCAGTGACTGCAGTGGTATAAACTTGCTGATAAGCATAACTGTTACACAACAGATGCTATTAATGTCACACTCTCCAATTTATCTGTATCTAAAAATTTGTGAACACCCAAAATGTTGTAACGTCCCCTTAGAACAATTTATACAAGACTGTGCTTAAACTGACACACAATATTTTTAGCGCAACGCAATCTGACTTTCAATGATCCCTACAAAATAATGGCCCTGACTAACTTTAACCTATACCTTTCACAAATCACTTACCTCACAAAAATCTTCGTTACTCGAACTACAGCAATACAACGAGCGCCACTACTGCCAGCTAAATAAAAGATTCAAACTACAGAAGGCACTAACTACTGATAGGGATAGTTAGCAAATGAAAGATATTAATAGAGAACAAACAATGTATTTACCTTAATATCATCAAAAGTCATAATATATGTAATTTCAAAACTCCGCCATTTCCTTCAAGACATCCACCACTGCTGGCGGCTCACCTCTAACTGAGCAACGCTACGCGCTGTTCACATCCAGCTGCCCAACACTACAATGGCAGACAACAATGCAAACTAGCCACAGACTGCACACAGCACAGCCAGTGATTTTCATACAGAGCGCTACGTAGCGTTGCCAATAAGAAAGCATAAACAGCCTACTTACAATGTGTACTCACGAGCAGCCACTATTAATTACATCCTATATTTGAGTGTCATGGCTTCCACTGGTGGAAACATACGGACAGTATGAAAAATTTCTTGCACCCCATCACACATTATGAAAAATTTAGCCAGTATTAGTACTATATACATTAGTATTAAAACAGATGTAGCTGGTATCATTAGATGCTGCAGTGAAATAGTTCTTCACCAGCGAACTTGTGAGTAAAGATAAGATCCATTGTCTTATATTAGGACTATCTAATAATACAGAGAAAAGCCAGTTTAACTTTTACCATTTCACACTGATACCAAGTTGAACTAGGGAGAACGCGTCAGTCACGCTTGCTTCATATTTCCAAAATAATGACAGGAACAACACACCTATTGTGAAAAGTGAGAGGAGTAATTATTTGTGAATGTCTAAGACCGACATAGTTTGGACTGTTTGTTTCACATTTCTTAAGAGCAGCTGGTGTGGGGAGCTCTCCTCGCTATATTACAGAACGATTGAAAATACAGAAAGTAATACGTGAAATATGTAGAGCAGACTAAACAAATCACTGTTAAAACATATGACGCGATCGAAAACACTCACATATGCATGTCACACCATTAGATATTAACCTGAAAGAATTTAACGTAAGAGGATTGGGGGGTTGATTTGAGGTAAGAGACCAAACAGCATGGTCATCGGTCTCATCGGATTAGGGAAGGATGGTGTATGAAGTCGGCCGTGCACTGTAAAAGGAACCATCCCGGCATTTGTCTGAAGCGATTTAGGGAAATCACAGAAAACCTAAATCTGGATAGCCGGAAGCGGGATTGAACCGTCGTCCTCCCGAATGCGAGTCCAGTGTGCTAAACCACTGCACCACCTCGCTCGGTGTAAGAGGATATATTCACCAGCTCAAAACCAGAGTCAAAATAAAAATACAAAAACTGGTAAAAGCAACCCACTCACCCAGAGTAATCTACATCTACAGCTACATCACACTCCGGAAGCCACCTAATGGTACTTTTTGTACCACTGAGCCCACCAGCCCGTTCCACTCGCGAATAACGTGTGGGAAGAATGCTTGTCGGTAAGTTCCTGAATTTCAATCAAGAACAACTGCCAAGATGAGAAACATAGAAGTAGATATCCTCGGTGTAACAAAGCAGCTTAAATCACTTAATAAAGGCAAGGCCTCTGGTCCAGACTGTATACCAGTCGTGTTCCTCTCAGAGTATGCTGTTAAAATAGCTCCATATTTAACAATTATATACGACCACTCGCTCACAGAAAGATACGTACCTAAAGACTGGAAAATTGCTCGGGTCACACCAATACCCAAAAAGGGAAGTAGGAGAAATCCGCTGAACTACAGACCTATATCACTAACTTCGATTTGCAGTAGGGTTTTAGAACACATACTGTATTCGAACATTATGAAGTACCTCGAAGAAAACGACTTATTGACATATAGTTAGCACTGATTCAGAAAATAACGTTCTTGTGAATTACACCTAGCTCTTTATACTTATGAAGTAACAAGTGCTATCGATAGGGGATGTCAAATTGATTCCATATTTTTAGATTTCCAGAAGGCTTTCGACACTGCTCCTCACAAGCGTCTTCTAATCAAACTGCGTGCCTACGCAGTATCGTCTTAGTTGTGCGACCGGATTCGTGATTACCTGTCAGAAAGGTCACATTTTGTAGTAATAGACGGAAAGTCATCGACTAAAACAGAAGTAATATCCGGCATTCCCCAAGAAAGTGTTATAGGCCCTCTATTGTTCCTGATCTATATTAACGACATAGGAGACAATCTGAGTAGCCATCTTAGATTGTTTGCAGATGTTGCTGTCATTTACCGTCTTGTAAAGTCAGCAGATAATCAGAACGACTTACGACTTACAAAATGATTTAGATAACTTATCTGTATGGTGCGAAAAGTGGCAATTGACCCTGAATAAAGAAAAGTGCGAAGTTATTCAAATGAGTACCAAAAGAAATCAGCTAAATTTCGATTACGCGATAAGCCACACAAATCTGAGGGCTGTAATTTCAACTAAATACTTAGGGATTACAATTACAAATAACCTAAATTGGAACGATCACACAGATAATATTGTGGGTAGAACAAACCAAAGACTGCGATTCATTGGCAGAACACTTACAAGGGAACCTCCCCATCGCACACCCCTCAGATTTGGTTATAAGTTGGCACTGTGGATAGGCCTTCAAAAACTGAACACAGATCAATCGAGAAAACAGGAAGAAGTTGTGTGGAACTATGAAAAAATAAGCAAAATATACAAACTGAGTAGTCCATGTGCAACATATGGAACATCAAGGAAAGTGTGTGTTCAGGAAAGCCGCGGTCCCGTGGTTAGCGTGAGCGGCTGCGGAACGAGAGGTCCTTGGTTCAAGTCTTCCCTCGAGTGAAAAGTTTACGTTCTTTATTTTCGCAAAGTTATGATCTGTCCGTTCGTTCATTGACGTCTCTGTTCACTATAATAAGTTTAGAGTCTGTGTTTTGGGACCGCACCGCAAAACCGTTCGATTAAAGTGCGCGTCATTTATGTTGGCGGCCGAGTTTAGGTTCGTTCTGCGCATCTGACGTCACAAAACACAGTCAGCCAATGAACAGAGAACGACGTTGCCAGATCTCGACTGCAGTGCATAGCGTGGACGAGTGTCTTCAGTTTTAGAAACGTTCAGTCATAAATAAAGTAATAGAACAAAAGCAATGTCTTGATAGCAGACTTTCTTTTATAGAAAGTTTGGAAAAAGCATTCTTTATATCTATTGCTTCATATTCTATTAATTAATTAAACCAAATAAGCAATAAGACTCCTAATTCAGTCGATAGCAAGGAAAGGTGCTTGTATCAATTTCACGAACCGCTTTTTCGCAATAAAGAACAGCGGTAATTGTTTATTTCCTATTGTACTTCGCCGAAGTGTGAGTAATTTTTAGTCATACCAACAGTGTTTATCAGTATTTTGCGTGACGTTTTATAGTCCTCATGGCATTCGTTCGTCAGACTAGCTGCGTTAGCGTAGCAGTCTGGCTTTAGCTGCCGCAGCGGTCGCGCGCTCCTCAAGTTTGCTCCGTGAACGTTCAGTGTTTACGCCAGTGTTTTCGTGTTTTGTGCTCGTTTATTGACGTTTTGCACGTGAATTAAGCGTTATCAATTGAGCATTTGGTCTTCTTTCGTGTCATCTTTCTACGAAGTGCCGTTGGGATTTCGGCGTTGTCCGAGATTTCTTCGCTGCAGAACACCATGGCAAACTCCGTGAGAAAAAACTCTGTGATTTTCACCTTCGACAAGTACACCCGTCGAGTACAGCCCTCTGCACTTGAAATACACGACTGGATTACCGAGGTAATTGGCCTTCATTCTGAATCTGTTCATACCATGCAGCTGGACTCTGATGAATACTGCATTTTTGTAAAGTTTAACGATTCCGCGAGTGTAGACCGCTTTCTGGCAAAATTTGGTTATGAAACGGAATTTATACTCCGTGATGGTACTAAAAGTACTGTAAAACTCCGGAATTCCGAGTCTGTAATTAGGAATGTTAGGGTTTTGAATCTTCCCATAGAAGTAGACAATTCGAAAATTAAAGATCTCCTTTCAAAGTATGGGGTTGTCGGACAAATAGTCAACGATAGGTGGGCTTCGCATTTCAAGCTGCAGTGCTTTAACGGCATTCGCTCCGTGGAGATGGAAGTGAAAGCAAACATTCCCTCCCACATCTTTGTTGACGGGCACAAGGCGCATGTTATGTACTCAGGGCAAACCCCTACATGTCATGTATGTAACGAGTCTGGTCACCTCCGTCAGGACTGCCCTCGCCATGTATTTGTGCTAACAAATAACCTTACGCAACGACGGAAATTAACACTCAACGATTTGTTGCCAGCCAGTAATACAACAGAGCCGGCGGCGGTCGTGGATCCTGTTACTACCTCTGAAAATGTTGCACTTAATGTTAATGATTTTCCGTCTTTAAAACCTGCATTAACTGCTGAAATTCCGTCCCGTGACAGCGAGATTCCCACAAAAAAGCGTCCTCTAGAGGACACTGAAAGAAATGTTGATGAGGACTCTTCCTGTGAAACACCCGTTGCCAGGAGGCCGAAGCCCAGTCCTGAAGATCTGTTGGAAGTGGAAAAAGGAGATGGAATGAAGGTCGATGTGGCTCCCACTTCAGCACAAGGACTTACACCGCCACGAACAGATAGTGACGCAGCGGGTAGTGACTTTTCACGGCAATGTGACCCTGAGCCTGAGGTCACGGCTGAAATAACCGCATCAAGTGCACAACCCATACAGTGCGAAACGTACGAGGAAGTACCAAGTAAACAACCTGCTGACTCCGAAGCGTAACGCCGCGCCGAAGGAGGAAATAAACAAGCATCACCGCCTCGCCAGCAAAACAACACAACAGACACCACGCAGGAACCAAACATTGACGACTCGCAAGCCACGGCCGTTGCCCCATTCAGCCACCGCCGGCGGCTGCGACCGACACCTGGTCTTGCTGTCACGCGTCATCAAGCGAAAGCCACACCAGAGAAGAAAGACGTCAAGAAAAAGAATATTAAATATGAAGTCATCAGGGCCAACACTGACGAGGAGAAAGAAAATGGCCACAGTGACTTATAGCAATGCATTGTCAGGATTTCAGGATACTTTTCTTCTCAAGCTCTTTGTTTAAAAGCCGTGCAAATTTTTCTAGGAAGTTAGTACATGTAATGGGCACACAGCTTGTAAAGATGGTGCCTTGTAGGGAAGCACGTTTGCTGCTATAATCATACCGAACCTCATCCCAAATAGCTTCTTCCGGTATGTCTGTGCTGCAAGCTTATAGCATTACTACTATTAACATTAATAAAATACAGTCACCCTTGAAATTGGCAGCACTAAAAGAATTCTTGTACCAGTCCGGAACAGATATCGCGTTGCTACAAGAAGTTGCGATAACGGAATTTCGGATCCCAGGCTTTTTTGAAATTGTTAATGTTTCTACGGAAGCCAATATCGGTACAGCCATTCTTAGAAGGGAAGGCATTCCGGTGGCTGAAATCGAACGACTAGAATCAGGAAGAGCCATAGGCATAAAAATTTTCGATGTGACAGTGATTAACCTTTACGCCCCATCAGGAACTTCCCACAAATTGGATCGTGCGAAGTTTTTTCAAGATGAACTGATTTATTTATTGAGGAAAAATCCGTGTTCTCTTATACTAGGTGGAGATTTTAACTGTGTTTTAAACCAGAAAGATCAACAACCCAACTTCAACTACTTGCCACAGTTAAAAAAGTTAGCAAGTGATCTACACCTTAAGGATGTGTGGGAACTTCAGCACCCGACGTCAGTCGGGTTCACGTATATAAACAGCCACTCCCGCAGCAGACTAGATAGAATTTACGTGTCACCAAATTTGCAAAATTATTTATTAAACGTTGAGACTATTTCCGTGTATTTTAGCGATCACAGTACACTTTTAACTTGCTTTAATCTAAGTGTACAGCCAACCCGTTGATTCAGAGGCCAATGGAACTTAAATATCTCTGTTTTAACAGACGAAGAACTGGAACAGGAAGTAAGGTTTGCGTGGACTATGTGCCTCCGCACAGTAGACAAGCACCTAACAGTCATTGACTGGTGGACAAGGAGGGCTAAACCAAGGCTGCGGAAAGTTGTCATGCAGTATAGTGCAGCGAGGCACAGGGAATTGAGGAATACAATGGAGTTTTATTATAAAGTTTTAAGAGACTTATATCAACAGGCCCATGATGACGTAATTCGTCTGAATGATATAAAAAAAATAAAAGCCAAGTTATTAAGCATTAAACGGCAACAGATGGAGGGACTCAAAATTAAATCGAAAGCCACATCAGTCGTAGCAGACGAAACAGCTTCTCTGTATCACTTGGTGCGGCATGCTAAAAACAGACGTCTAACTTTAATTGATGAAGTCCAGACGCATACTGGTACGAGGCTCACATGCCAGAAACAAATACTGGACGAAGTCCACAGGTACTATGAAACCTTATATGCCCCTACCACAGTGGAAGATGCAGCTCTCGAGGACTTTCTCACTATTTTAGGTCCACAATTGTCGGGAACAGACAACGCTGACATCCTGTCACCTATTACTAAAAGATGAAGTGCATGAGGCAGTGCGTAACTCACCGCTCAACAAATCTCCGGGACTTGATGGCCTCCCTGTGGAGTTTTATGCCCGCTACTGGTCTATAATTGGGGACAAGATCACTTCCATGGCAAATGAGGTCCTGAACGGAAAACCGGTCTGCAGAGTTTAAGGAAAGTAAAATAGTACTGATTCCTAAGAGTAAAGGCAAAACCAACTTAAACAATTTTCGGCCTCTTTCGCTACTAAATTCTGATTACAAAATAATTTCGCGTATTATCAACAAAAGACTCTCTGCCTTTTCCAACAAAATATTGAGTCATCACCAATCTTGTTCTCCGACCAGAACGATATTCGAAAGTCTAACTGCATACAGAGACGTCATTGCAATTACCTCAGTGACAAGTATAAAATGTGCTTTAATCTTTATAGATTTCAACAAAGCTTTTGACCGCGTTAGTCATAGATACCCCTTTGCGACGCTGTCAAGAATGGCTTTCCACCCCCAGATTGTGAACATGCTAAGGAATATTGCAACAGGTATAAATGCGAAAATAGCAATCAATGGCCAAACATCTAAACCCATACAGATAAGGCGAGGGGTTCCACAGGGCAGTCCCTTATCAATGTTTTTATTTTCAGTATCTTTAGAGCCCTTCCTCCGCACTGTCCACGCAAGATTAACAGGCATAACATTGAGTGGTGAGAAAACTGTCATACGAGGTTATGCTGATGACGTGGGCGTTATAATAAGGAATAAGGAGGAGACAGTTACACTGGAAAGAGAAATCCAAAGGTATTGTCTAGCGTCGGGAGCGACAGCAAATGAAAACAAAAGTCAAATATTGAATCTACGGGGCCTAGATCACCTTCGACTGGCATGGGTAAAACAAGACAACAAACATAAAACTTTGGGAATAACCTTAATGGCATGTCCGATGCGGATGGCTGCTTTTAACTGGACGGAAACTAGGAGGAAAGTTCATGGTGCTGTAATGGAGAACATCCATCGAACTATGGACCTGGTGCAAAAAGTCAGATTCATCAACTCCTGCGTTTTGTCTAAAGCGTATTTCACTGCGCAGGTATTTCCAATCCCTGAACTAGTAGCGAAAGGGATCGTGTCCACTGTTACCAATTATTTATGGCGAGGAGACATATTCAGGGTTGGTGCGACTACGGTTATACTGGATGTCAGAAACGGGGGCCTCGGTTTGGTGGATATTCGCAATAAAGCGTCTGCTCTGTTCCTCAAACGGACTTTCCATATACTCAGAGAACTTCCACAATGTATAACCGCAAAGCTCTTTGAGGCTGTGACACCCCATAGCCTGCAAGCACCGATTGATGTGCGAAGGATTAATGCCCGTCTGCAGTATGTGAGGAACTTTTTCCTCGAAGTGCCAGAGTCAGCACCATTCAGCAATTCTCTTGAGATCATTCTACAAATCGTTACTATTGTCTGGTGTTGCGACTTTTTTGTAGATAACCGCAGCATCACAAACAACCTTAGAGAGCGTACGGTGCTTTCTACTAGGTCATTTACATGTATTGTACGTAGTAACGGTCCTATCACTCTTCGTTGGAGTCCTCCGTAAATTACCTTTACATCTGTTGATTTTGCTCCGTTAAGAGCGACGTTTTGAGCTATGTCTGCAAGGGAGTTACGTCTACAAGAGACTATTTTTTTCACTAAACAGCAGTGCGAGACGGGGTCAAATGCCTTCCAGAAGCTGAGCACCATTGTCTACGGAGTTGTGGCTCTCATGGAGGAACAGAGCGAGCTGAATTTCACAGGATCTACGTTGATTTTTATAGAGGAGATTTTCCTTCGCCAAGAACGTCATAATTCTTGTGCATCACATTCCATAATTCTGCAACACATTGACGTCAACGATATAAGTCTATAATTGTGTGCGTCTGTCCTACGGCCCTTTTTAAAGACCTGTGCTTTCTTACAGTCGCCAGTTACCCTTCGTTGCTCAAGCGATCCACGATAAATTACTGCTAGAACGGAAGCAAATTCTTTTGCATAATCTTTGTAGGATCTTACAGGTATCTCATCTGGTCATGACGCCTCTCCACTATTAAGCGATTGTAGTTGTTTTTCTGTTCCGCAATCGGTTATCTCAATATCTGCCATTTCGACGTCCGTACGACGGTTGAAAGGAAGGATCGTGTTACAGTTTCGCGCAGTGAAACAATTTCGTGAGATCGAATTCAGTATTTCGGCCTTCTCTCTGGTATCTTCCGTTTCAGTGCCAGTATGGTCACTGAGTGAATGAATAGACAATTTTGACCCACTTACTGATTTTACATATGACCAAAACCCCTTAGGGCTTTTACTCAGATCGGTTGACAAAGTTTTACTCTCAAAGTGACAGAACGCTTCTCTAATTACTATCCTTACGCGCATTTTCTCTTCTTTCAGCTTTTGTTTGTCTGCTAGGTTTTTATTTCTCTTGAATCTGAGATGAAGTTCTCTTTGTTTACTTAGCAGTTTTCTAACACGGCTATTAAACGTGATGGGTCTTTCCCATCTCTTAAGACCTTACTCAGAACATACTTATCCAAGGCATACTGCACGATTCCTCTGAATGTTTTCCATTCGTTTTCCACTTCTTCGTCCTCATCATCGAATATTAGACGCTGACTGCTCAGATATTCTGAAATTTGTAGCCTGTCACTCTTGTTAAGCAAAAATGTCTTCCTACCTTTCTTATATTGTCATAGATGCTATCACAGCCTTACGATCGCTGATGCCTTCTTCTACGTTAACTGATTCGATAAGTTCAGGTCAGTTTGTTACCTTCACGAGTTGGTTCTCTAACTGTTTGCTCTAAGTAAGTTTCGGAAAGGCATCCAGAACGATGTCTCACGAATCCCTGCCTCTGGCACCAGTTTTCACAGGCTGACACTCTCACTCCAAACCTGGCAAGTTGAATAAAAAGTTGTATAACTGTTGACTGAAAATGGTATGTTAAAATTAAGAATACATTACTAAATGACTGTAATTATGCATGCTTGTAATTAACTATATTGGTAACTATGTATGTCCATAATTATGTGTAATAGATGAAGCCTGTTCCAATGTATATACTGAAAAGTATCCATCGTTTTCGGGTTGTCCAACGCGGGTAGCGTTTATACCTATCACATTTCTTTCTACTATGTCTTTGTGTTTCAATTCATATCTCATTCCAACATAATTGTGAAGTACCGTAATGGATTTTGCAATGCGTTTGGCAGAATCCACACTGACATCTCCTGAGCAGCAGAATTCTGTCAAATTATATTTCACAAAACCTAAGGAAATTCAGATCACATGTAAAGACTGTCATTGGCACTAAAGTTAGTGTCCAGTCCCTAGTGAATGAGGTTTCAAATGTTCCTTTTAGAAGGAAAACACAGGAGAATTGCCCCAATTTAGTCCTTGTACGACTGAAAAGGTGATTGAAATAAGTAATAATGTCAGTGGTATTGAAAAACAGTCGAAATTGTTAAAATTGAACAGAGCTCAGGAACAAGCGGATTCCTATCAGATTCTATACTGAATTTGCGGTTAAATTAGCCCATCTTCTAACTATAATCTATCGCAGATCTCTCGAGCGAAAAAAATGCCCAGATGTTGAAAGAAAGCACTGATAACAACTGTCTGCAAGGAGGGTAGTAGAAGTGATCCACAAAACTACCTTCCAGTATCCTTGACATCAATTCGTTGTAGAATCTTAGAACACATTCTGAGCTCAAACATAGTGAGGTATATCGAACAGAAGGACCTCAATGCACACCAGCATGGATTCCGAAACTATCGATCGTGTGAAACCCAACTCGCACTTTTCCCACATGATGTACTGAAAGCTTCAGATCAAGGAAGTCATGTAGATGCAGTACTTATTGACTTCCGAAAAACATTTGGCTTAGTACTGCACCTAAGCTTATTGTCAAAAGTACGGTCATATGGAGTATCAAGTGAAATTTGTGACTGGACTGAGGACTTTTCGGTAGGGAGGATGCAGCATGCTATCTTGGATGGAGAGTCCCTGTCAGATGTAGAAGTAACTTCAGGTGTGCACGAGGGAAGTGTGTTGGGACCCTTGCTGTTTGTATTGTAGACCAAAGACCTTGAGAATAATATTAGTAGTATCCTAAGGCATTTTACAGATGATGCAATTATCTATAGTGAAGTACTGTCTGAAAGAAGAGCATAAATCTTTAGGTAGATTGTGATAAGATTTCAAACTGGTGCAAAGATTGGCAGCCAGATTTAAATGTTCAGAAACATAAAATGGTGCAATTTAAAAAACGAAAAAATATAGTATCCTATGACTATAATGTCAACAAGTCATTTTAGGATTCTACTACAACCCCCTACAGATCGTTCGCATTGGAATCGTCAGAACAAGATTAGAATAATTTCAGCATGCATACAGGGATTCCAACAAACATTCATCCTCTTCCCCATATGTGAATCGAATGAGAAGAATCCCTAACAACCAGTACAATGGGGAATACCTTCTTCATTCACTTACATGGTTTGCACAGTATAGATGTAGATGTAGATGTGTGATGTAGTTATTGCATGCTATACCAGATGTACACTCAACATATGTGCTAAAGATAGTCGATAGTTAAATATCTTTTTTCTATAAGTCAGCTTCTTTTCTTCACAGGATCTGATTAAATTTTCCATGAGCCGAAATGCTACATTACCTATCATCACTTGAGAAAGGGCCTTGTCGCAGTTTTCTGTTAAAGGTCTTTGTTTAGATATATCCTAAGATTTTTCAGGGTTTTTCACATAGAATGGAATCTCTGAAAATTCCCAGTTGCTGTCTTTTCAGTAAGCACAAGTGTCCTCAGAAATAAATGATAGTCACATAGCGCCAACAGCACTAGTGAAAAAATATTTATAAGTGGAGTATAAGTATTTGAATGTTCTGGATTTCGTATTGAGACATATTTATCACTGAGAGCTCTAAAGCAGTGAGAAAATATTGCATACTGTTCAAAGCCTTGAGGTGTTTCAATCCCTTTTTCTTCGTCTGGTGCTAAGCAGACCCTAGATGGCTAATAATATTGTGCGATATTACTGGAGCTCTCCACAGACTGCTCAACAATATTACACAATATTATTGTACAATATTTTTGAGGCATGAAGTATTCGAAATCATGGACAATAAAGATGCAACAGCAGTGATAATTGCTTTATTATGTTGCAAGTAGAGAAAGGTAAGCAGATGGATGGAAAATTGGTACGAACATTCACTCACAAAAACTTGTTGAGGGAATGGAGACTGATTGAGAAAGAAGATTATCATAACTTTTTACATGTTGGTGTTCCAACATTTGATGCACTACTGTAAATGATTGGCCCCTTTATCAAAAATCAAAACACATTGCAATGAGAAATGCAATTCCACCAAGTCAGCACTTCTCTGTTATGCTGTGATACATTACTCTTGGCAATGCATTCGAATATCTAAAATTCAGAAGTGTGGTTTCATCTCAAAACTGTAGTCAGAGTTATGGAAATGTGTCATGCAATAATATATATATTAATTGTTTGCAATTTTTATGAGAACTAGAGAAAAAGGATGCACAGACTCCACATTGTTCCAAAAACATAACAAATGAGTACTAGGTATTTGACTAACGAATACAGCAAATGGTATCAAACCGCCACAAAGGAAGATATCGTAAAGAAATTTAATTCTTTAAAGCCAGAATTGCGGAAATAATTAGAAAGGATAAAAGTTTCCAGGGAAAGAGGTGCAGGTTCCAATGAAGTATTAGAAATCACTTAATGGTATTTCAACGAAAATAACACGATGAACTGTGTAAATTGAGAGAAATGTTGCGCTGCATCTGCTCCATATATCGTTGCTGTCTCCTGTGGACTCGGTGCTACTGTAAGCTTAGTGGGTGCCAAAGGAGAAGTGGATACCAATACTGTGGCTGGGGGAAATTGGTGTATTTCTACACAGTTGCTACCCAAATCGCCAAGTTGGCCTTCTGACAGGCATCTTTGCATGTATGTATTGTTCAGATGTCATTTCCTCCAGCTCTGCAACTCAAGCTTTTGCGCTCTTCATTGATTTGCTTCCTGTCCCTCAGCAGCCTCTGACAAGCTTAAGCTGAGAGCTAGTCTTACCTTGTCACCATCTTCTTCCATTTCACTGTAGACAATGCAGAAGCTGCAGTCTTCGTTTAATTCACCTACATTAAAGTTTATCAGTAACTAGAACACGCTAAACTGAATGCTCAGACAGTATAATTTCTCTTATATGTTACTTTATTAATGAGGGTAACATATTGGTAAGGTAAACCTTGTTTGTAAGTCTTTCCATAACCTGACATATTTATTATGGTTAACTGATGTACTTCACACATGAATCTAATAAATCAACTGAAAAAATAGATACCGAAAGTTGGACGTCCATTTCCTTTTTCTGGAAGGTTGGTAAGTGATTCTGTAGTTGCGTGCCAGTGAGCTCACTTTTGCGTGCATGCATAACCTGTGTGTCTTAGATATTTAATCACGAGAGGTAGCGTCATGGAGGTAAAAAAAGAAGGGACATGCTACTATACACTTTATTTCTGTAAGTCTGTGGGAAAACATATGTTGTTGCTTCGAGACGGGAAAACTTGCCGAGACAGAGAATCGGGAACTTAACGACTGACGACTTGTATTATCGTTGCAATACATAATGAAAGTTGAAATAAACATTATGAACAGAAAGATCGTACAATTTGAGTATTACTAAATGGACTGTGTCTTAACTGGTACTGAAACCCTTTGCATCATAGTTATAGCCACATTGTGGGTGAAACTGTTCTTGCATTTAACCGAATCCGAGACACAAGGCTCCATAAAACTGTGTATCACATTTGTCTTCTTAATGAACAGATGTGTTTGAAGCCACAACAGTCATGAACATATTTACAACTACTGTGAGTTCGCAACCACGATAGTCATATGCAAGCAAACATGATGAACGGTTATATACCGGTCATAAATTATTACGAACAGTGTATAAAGTACTGAAACTGGAACTAAGTGTGCATAATGAATAATAAATATGCACATGCTAAATCTGTGTTTTATTACGAACCACTACGTTGGCTCAGACAGTGGCCCGTTAAACGTCGCTGCACATGGCTTTGCAGCATAAACAAGAAGAGACTTCACCAGCATACTTCTCCATGGAACTATGACGAACGGAGTTGCTGTAATAATTTCGTCTGCAATGTCACAACTTGCCACCGTCAACTCAATACGCTCCCACGCCTCTGCTACAATGAACAGATAGTCCGCATTGCTGTGCACGCTCCCCAGCTAAAGACGTAATAGACTACAGCAGCGTAGATTGTAAATAGTCTGTTTCGTTACAAAACTATTTTCTTTCTTTTATTTTCCGTAACTTTTGCTCGTTAATAAAAGAGCTGGAAGCGATGTAGCTTTGTTGAACCCCCATTAGTTATTAAGTATCTTTATTTAACTTCAAACATCTGTTTTAAATTAATGCTGCTGCAGTTGTGTGTTTCTTGTGAGCCTTTTTGCGGTGAAGTGTTAGAAATGCATGTGTGCTGTTCATTTCAAAGTGAGCTGCTACACTTTAATGTCTGAAATTTTCAGGTGCGTAAATCATGGCGTCCGCCGTTGATTTCTAGGCAACGAACAATAAAATTAAAGCTGCTTGTTCACTATTGTTTGTTCACCTTCGTGGCGAGGGTGAATTGAATGTGACAGCTGTCAAACTTTTCAGGATATATTTATGTCATACTTGGTATGTTACCACATTTTCACAAGTAATAAGCAGGTTGTTGATATTTACAAGAATAAGTGAACAGATTTACAGTCAAATCCCATAGTCTTTACAGGAGTAGTAACATACTGTGGGTGATTTAATTAACTTAGTGGCTAGGTTGAATCACGTTCCCCACAACCATTTTACATGGTCAACTACAAGCTGCTTCTTATGAAACTCCAGACATATGTAATTAGAGGTGTAGCCCACAATTGGTTCTGTAGCTACCTTAGTGAAAGAAAGAAATATGTAAAAATAAGAATATCAAAGCTATCCAGGTACTGCAGGTCAGATAGACTACATAAAACAAATGGCGTCCCTCAGGGATCTGTTCTTGGCTCTGTTCTTTTCATATTGTTAATAAATGATCTCCCAGAACACATATCAAATGCGAAATGCCAGCTCCGTTCTATATGCTGACGGACACAAATATCCTTATAACCAGTAGAGATGATACATTGCAAGATGGAGTCAATGAAACTACTTGTTAGTAACAATCGTGGTTTGAAGCAAATACACAACTCATGAATACTCAAAAAACCGTAAGTATGAACTTCCACACTAGTCAAAATCTTACCCTCTTCAATGCAGTAGTAGTTACTGACAAAGGTGACATTACAAACAGACAGGACACCAAAATTTCTTGGACTTGCCATCAGTAACACTCTAAATTGGAAACCACGTTTTGAGACACTGTCTCCAAAGGTTAATAAAAAATGTTATCTATTAAGATCATTAAAAGACACTGCCAGTGTAGATACCTTGAAGATGATGTACCATGCCCAGTCTGAGTCAGTCTTGAGCTATAGCCTGGAGAAATAGCTCCGATTCTCTCACGACTTTCGAGTTACAAAAACAAGTGGTAAGAATAGTGAAATGCAAAAAAAGAATTGAACACTGTAAACCACTCTTTCAACAGTTAAAAATTCTGTCACTGCCATGGCTCTATATAATGTAACTAGCTTGTTTTACAGTACAACATTTGGAATCCCTCCACAGAAATGCAGACTGCCACACACATGACACCAGAAACAAAACCCATTTACAAATTATAGCTCACAACACAAAATTATATGACATGGCGTATGGGCATTAAAATACACAACCACCTCCCAACAGACATAAAAACAAGCAATAACACAAAAATAATGAGAATTAAATTAAAGGAATTACTACTAAATCACTGTTTCTATTCCACACACGAACTTCTTGAAACAAAATTTTAATTACTTGTAATAATCTGTTTCTTCATGTGTAGATATTTCTACTTAGTAAGATAATTTAATTATTATATCTAATTTATAGTCTGTCTGTATTTCATATATGTATTCTGCTATGTGAAATATGTACCACAAAATTTTAATTGCTTGTAATAGGCTGTTTATTCACTTGTAGGTATTTCTACTTAGTAAGATAATTTAATTATTGTATGTTATTCACATTCTGTCTGTATCTCTTATATGTATTCTGCTATGTCTAGTATGTACTACCGCTATCATCTATCATCACACACCACCTTTTTTATGTTTTGTCTATGTATGCTATACGTATTCTGCTATGTGAGTTATGTACCACTACCTTTATCTCTTATCATACACCATCTTAACATAGTTTTCAAATTGACTTGTCCTATGTCATGATCTGCTTATCTGCTTGCCTGTACATATTGTATGATTCACAGGACCAATAACAAATAAATAAACCACAAAACTGGAAGTAAAACCAGTCCTTGTGGAGGGAATAATGAGAGATGAAGTCAGTTAGGTTATTTCTATTAAAATCTCGTACAAATAAACGATCTATAATTAGAGGAAAGCACCCCTGAGAACCGTTGTCTCCACATGTGTTGACCATGTAGTGACAGGACAGTGTTATTCAACATTGTTCTGACGAATTTATTAATCTAAGGATCGAAGTTTGAAATTTGGTAGGAGGTGACTTGTCTTTTTGTGTTGTTTTCACTGAGTATATAAAATGGCGATTGAAGTGGATGAAAGGGTAGTTAGTTTCCAGACATGGGGAAATGAACAAGTGGTAGATAAATATACAGGACCTGCTATGGAAAATGTACAAAAAGGATTACTTGTTAAATTTAAGTCAGGGTAAAAAGGAAGTAGATGACATGGGAAGAGTAGGTGTGTTTGGAATTCCTGTTAGCGAAAGTGAAAGAAGGGCAGGAGAAATTGGAAGAAGGGCAGAAAGATGTGAAGAAACAACTGAGGGGGCAGATAGAAGCTGGTAGCACAAATACAGATAAGTCAAAAAAGGAGCTAGATCAAAATTTCAAACAAAGCTTGACGGACTTTAAATGGAAGTTGAAAGGTGGATTAGAAAAGACGATGTGTGAGTGCAAGCTGAAGGTAAATAAAAATTTGGTTACTTCGAAGAGGATGTTAGACCGACATTTAAGGAAATGAAATTTGAATTAAATGAAAAACAAAAGAAATTTGAGAGCGCCATAAAGGAAAAGCTAGAAAGCCTGGATAAACGTATTGAAGTCCAAGCTTAAAAGTGTGAACAGAGAAAGGTCGAAGTCAAGGAATATTACGATCAATTTTTTCTAGGAACATAGCCAAAAGACTAAGGTGGGAGTGGAAGAAGTTAAAAGGACCATTTCTGTGATTCAGAATCGGTTAGGGAGTTTAGAGGGAACAATACAAGAGAAAGTGGTGCAGCTTCAGCTGTGATAGTGCATTTTGGAGTGGTAGTAGCATTAATACTGTCGTGTTCGGGCCTAAAGGCAATGTACATCCTGTGTCTTTTATAAACAGTCTGAGAAGTCAGTTTACTATAGAATACATAGAGAAAGATAAGTTAAGGACGTCCAGTCCTTGCATAGAAGGAGAAAGTTTGATTTGGGGAGCTGATGCTCCTGCCAAATATGAAACTTTTGAGGAATTTGTGTCGCTTTTCTGGGAGAGTACTAGTCCAAAGAGAAACAAAGTGGTGTTATAGAAACTTTGAAGAAAGCTCTGTGGTACAATACGAGAAACAGGGAGAATATGTGAGAATACTGTGAGAGATAGATCAATAAAAGGAAACATTTGGATAGTATTTGGAGTGATAGGGATACTAAAGAGATACTAATGGGGACATTACCTCCTGGCAAAAGATGCAGGTTGATAGGGTGTAGTAATAACGACACTAAAGACTTTCTAAACAGAGTGAGGGACATAGATAGATGCCCAACAAATTGTTCAGATCATGAAAACACGGACTCTTAGTGGTACCAAGAGAATCATGAGCAGACTAGCAGAATGAAGCAAGTAAATGTGAGAGGCAGAGAAGGAAGAGGTCAAATGAGTTCTAGGGGTAACAGTAGAGGCCATGATAGAAGAGGAGAATTTCAGATGGGGAACAGTACACCACAATAGTGAGGGTCCATGCTGGGGTTTGGGACTACCAGTGTTAAAAGTTCTCATGTGAGGCAAGAAGTATGGTAATATAAAATATCGGTAATACCTGTCATGATGATAGGAGATGTGTAAGTCAGAATTTGGTGATTGAAGAGATAGTGCCTGACATTAGTTGTGGAAGTCATATAGAGTCAGTGAGTTCATGTATGGAAATCTTTTCACAAATGTACAATGGAATTAAAGAAGATGGAGAGGTGCAGTGAAATGAGAGAAAGGAAGATACAGTGATATAAATTGAAAGTGTTGATAGTAGGGCTTTCCCCATTGGTGAAAGTAGTTGTAATGAAGAAGAAGAAAGGACACAAGGGAGTACATTTCTCTTACATGGAGGCGTGCAGGAAAGTAATAAGAAAGGAGGAGGGAAAATATCTGACACTGTCGGAGGGGAGACAACTAAAAATCCTATGACCAGTGTTACAGATGCAAATGTGGAGGAGGAGGTTAATGTTTTCGTCATTGGCAAAGATAAGGGGATGATAACTTGTAAGGAGGAGGAAAGAATTTTATACACAAATAGAAAAGGGCCAGGAGAAGAAACAGGTTCGAAGTTAGGTTGTAGGAATTGAGAACATGGCAACATTGAGAGAGATTTGTACATGTGGAGGAGGAGGTTGATGATATTGAAGCTGGAAAACTCTGTAAGAATAAGAACCTATGCTAGAGAAGAAAAATCACTTTTGGACACTGATAAGGAAAATAGTGCAGTTGCTAAAGAATTTTATAACCCTATAAAGGATGATACAAAGTAATAGACATGACAATATTGGGACTGAAAATTGTTGATGCTATGAGTAAATTAAGTAATGCTGTTAAACATCAAATTAATTTGTAATCTGAACTTGGGGGCCTAAGTCTGGCCCACAGTTTTTGGTTTTACCTGGTCTGAGTGTGGATATTATTTTTGGCGTGGATCGGTTAATGTAATGCAGAGCAGAGATTACCTTTGGAGACAGTTTTATTAGTTCTGGTAGTGAAAGGACAGAAGTGGAAGTAAGTTTCGATGGGGTGATAGTGGGTATTGGCAATTTAGTGGGACAACTGAAAATAAAAGTCATTGCAGTAGAAATTGATGTTGGAGAATTAGAACTTGGACTGTGGTGGTAGTAGAAATGAGTGAGGAATAATGGATGAATTCAAGAACCAACTGGATAAAGTGGAAGGATTGAATTAGCAACAGAAAGAGGAGTTGAGAGAAGTTTTATGGATGTATAGAGAGGTATTTCCTGATAAACCAGGTAAAGTTGAGAAATCTGAGCGTAAATTAGGTGTGAACCTTTGCAAGAAACCTTTTTCTATACTGTTTGCCCTGAGAGAAGCAGTGTACAAAGAAATGGAGAGGATGCTGGAGTGTGGTGTAATAGAGAAGAATAAGACAGAATGCAATAGTTCACTGACTTTCGTATGTGAAAAGGACGGTAGTGTTGTCATAAACGTTAGGATATTGTATATGATAGTGAGTAGAGAGACTGATCATGTAAAGAATATGGATGGGATATTGCAAAAATACTACAAGTTGAATTATATAACCAGTCTTGGCTTGACATCCACTAGAACCACTTGCAGAGGAGTATAGGAAGTATACTGTCTTTTTTGTGAATAGAAAGTGTTACCAATATACAGTGCTGCCATTTAGGTAGAATAGTAGTGTGTCAGTGTCCATATGAGTACTAGACCAAGTTTTAGGACTCAAGTTAAGTTCCAAAATAACATTGTACGTTGATTACCTGTAGGCTGCAACTGAATCCCGGGGTTAGCATTGCAAATTTTGCTTATTTTCACTCCATTATGTCATATGGTATCATATTTTGGGGTAACTCCACAAACCAAGAAAAATTTTGTAGAGTAAGAAGCATATAATAAGAGTAATGTGTAGTGTAAATTCAAGAACATAATGTCGAAACCTATTCAAAGAATTGGGCATACTAACCACAGCTTCTCAGTAAATATAGTCCTTTATGAAGTTTGTTGTAAATAATACATCTCTTTTTCCAACTAACTGCTTAGTGCACAGTAAAATACTAGGAATAACAACAATATACATATAGATTTAAAATCACTTACTCTTGCCCAGAAAGGAGTCCAGTATTTAGCAACACATATTTTCAATAAGTTACCAGCAACCATTAAGAATTAAGTTTCAGACAAGGCACAATTTAAACATAATTTAAAACAATTTTTGGTGGCCCACTCCTTCTATTCCATCCATGAATTTCTCAACAAATGCAGTAGACCATTTTAATGAAAATTTATTGTACTTTAATTTTTGATAATACTTGGTTGTAACAGCCAAGTAACTACATACTGTGTGAATGATGGATGTATGGAAAGCAGATGTAAGTCTTAAGTCTGTAAATAGTGGAAGTTTAATTTTAAATCTTTTCCATAATTTGACTGTGCTTAACTGAGGATCATTGAAATGAATAATTTACTTTATTTTTTGGCAATACTTAGTTGTAACAGCCAAGTAACTAGCTACTGTGTGAATGTTGGCTTTAATGAAAGCAGATGTAAGAATAGAAGAATAAGCTAAATGTTTGTGAACAGGTTTATGTATTAAATTGAATTGTACCAATAAAAGAAATAAGAATGATATGCTAATGTGGCAATATTTGAATAGGTAAATTTGACTTGGTCTTTGTGATTTGAAAGGGATAGCTAAGAACTTTGAATAGTTTGTTGCTGTGTAGGAACAATGACTGAACATAAGAAGGAATTAATTATTTACACAAACAAAGACAGGTTGGCAGCCCTGCAGCCAGGCGACTAGCGCGAGGTTTTGTGTTCTCGTAAAGATAAGTTATTTTAGATTATAAAACATATAGATTAGTACTGATTACGTGGTAAATAAGTGTATTGGTGTGCCGTTTAAGTGTACCATTAAAGGTTTCAATTTTCTTTACGTAATATAGCAGAAAACGCGAAAAGACCGTACAGTCGTATTTTCTGTTTACGTTCTGCTGCAGCAAATCTATAGAATTTCGTTTAGTTGTTCCTTGCTCTCTCCAGCAATTTAACTTAGCGTACCTCTTCATTATTTAACTAGCATTTCCGGAAAGTAGCGTAAAGTTTAACTTGTTGTTTCAGAAACTTTGCACTTTTGTTTTTGTTTACACACAGTTGCGTATAGGCCAAATTTGTGTAACCATATTTTCGTGTTTATCTGTAATTTAACTGACTTATTCTTAATAAATTATTACGTTTATCATGAGTGAAAAGTGCTTGACTTGCCGTAGAATAGTTAGGTCGGGGCTTTGGTGTGATGGGTGCTGTAGTTTTTTCCATGTGGGTGACTGTAGTGGCGTGGGAATAGGGGAAGTAAATGAGACTCATCAGTGGTTTTGTAGGATTTGTAGTAGAGATAGGAAGATACTGGAACAGGAGGGGAAAATTGTTGCCCTTCAGGCTGAGTTAGACAAGGCCAGGGGAGATCTTGACAGGTTAAGGAGGGAGAAGGGTAAAGAGAGGTGGGAAGTGGCAACAGGCAACAGGAGGAACAGGCCTAGAACTTTGTCTGACAGCTTTATGGTGAATGTGGAAAATAGATTTGACCTGTTGCTTCAGTTAGAAGCTGGTGAGCCTCAAGCAGTTACAGGTGTAGACAGGGCACAACAAACTTTCAGCAGCAAATTGAAAAGTAAAATGTAGGGAAATCAGTAAAGAGAAAGAAAGTGTTGTTGTTAGGTAGTTCCCATGGAAGAGGTGTTGGCCAACTCTTGCAGGAAGAACTAGGATCAGAATACCAGGTCACCAATTTTTTTAAACCTAGTGCTGGTCTGGAGCAGGTGACAGAGGATTTAGGATCACTTTGCAAAGATTTCACTAAGGAAGACACCGTGGTTATAGTGGGTGGGGCAGGTAACAGTATTGACAGAGATCCTGGGTACAGCATAGAGTGTGACCTGGCGAAGATTGCATCAGCATCGAAGCATACCAGTGTTGAGTTTGTATCTGTTCTTGGGCGCCATGACCGACCTCATTTGAACTCTTCTGTCAAGAGAGTTAATTTGGAGCTGGAACGGCTGCTCATGTCGGGTGCGGGGTCACACATTGGTGTGGTTCATGTTGATTCTATCAGTAGGTGGGATTATACTAGGCATGGCCTTCACCTCAACAGGAAGGGGAAGGGTAAATTGGCTGGGGAAATAGCAGGAAAGTTAAAGGGGGGAGCCACTGTCATGAGTGGTAAAATACCAGTGGTTATAGGATTCAGAAAAGACCCTTTTTTAGGGTAGGGAGGACAGAAGGAAAACAAATTTTAAGAGAGGTTAGAACTGAGACAAACCTTCAGTTTGAGAAAGAAATCAAAAAACATAATTCCAGCTTATTACATCAACATAAACAGCCATTGGTTAAGAATTTTCAACTGTCAGCAGATATTTTAACTCCACCCAATTTTAACTCAGTCAATGTGAAATGTCAGCTATCTTTATTGCATCAAAATATTCGAGGACTGAGAAATAAAATTAATGAATTAACTATCTGCATAGATGAATTAGAGTCTTCAAACCCAGCTGACATAATCTGCCTCTCCGAACATCATGTGACCACTGGTATAGAACTTTTAAGTGTTACAGGGTTTAGGTTAGCATCTCACTTTTGTAGATCAGAAATGGAGAAAGGAGGAGTTGCCACATTCATCAGGAACTGTCATAAATTTAAGAACATAGACATTCATAAATTTTGCCTAGAACAGCATATGGAAGCATGTGCAACAGAATTAGATTTTCACAAAAAATCTTTCATAATATTAAGTGTATATCGAGCACCTGCAGGTAACTTTAATCTGTTTGTAAACCACCTTGAAGCTGTACTGGCCCATTTAACAACCAAAAACAAAGAAATAGTGGTTGCTGGTGACTTCAATGTAGATTTCCTTAAAGACACTCCCAATAAGAACTTATTTGAGTTAGTAACACTATCATTCAACTTAATTCCCACAGTAAAGTTCCCCACTAGGATAGCCACTTGCTCACAAACAGCCATTGATAATATCTTTATAGAAAAGTCAAATGAACAAAATTATATTACAAAACCAATAGTCAATGGCCTCTCAGACCATGACATGCAGTTCCTTCTGTTAAATGTTAATACTGAACAGGATATAAAATCTGTTAAATCTGAGCTCAAAAGGGTAATCAGTAAGCCAAAAATTGATTATTTTAGGACACTCCTCAGAGACATTCACTGGACTGATGTTTACAGTGCTCATGGCATGAATGAAAAATATAACATTTTTGCTAATAAAGTGCTTACCTTATTCGAACACTGCTTTCCCCCAAAACTTACCAAGGTTAGAGCAAAGTCTACAAAGAAGCCATGGATTACTCGAGGAATAGGGGTATCTTGTAAAACCAAAAGAAAACTGTATCTGTCAATCCGAAACATTTCCAATGTTGATGCTATAGCACATTATAAGAAATACTGCAAAATATTAAAGACTGTAATACGGATGTCAAAGCAAATATATTACAAGGAAAAGATAGTCATATCAGATAACAAAATAAAGACAATATGGGATATAGTGAAGGAGGAGACCGGTAGAACCAGACATGAAGAGGAACAAATAGCATTAAGAGTAAATGATGCATTGGTGACAGATGTGTATAGTGTTGCAGAACTTTTTAACAAACATTTTATAACTGTTACTGAAAAGATGGGGTTGTCAGGTTCGGTAGATGCTGCTATGGATTACCTTAGACCAGACATTTCAAGTAACTTCCATAATATGAATTTGACCCTCACTACCCCAACAGAAATAATGTCCATCATAAAATCTTTAAAATCAAAAACATCTAGTGGGTATGATGAAATATCAACAAAGTTAATTAAAGAATGTGATTCTGAGCTAAGTAACATATTAAGCTATCTGTGTAACCAGTCGTTTATCAGTGGAATATTTCCTGAATGGCTGAAATATGCTGAAGTTAAGCCACTGTTTAAGAAGGGAGGTAAAGAAATAGCAGCAAATTTCCGCCCAATTTCACTGTTGCCAGCATTCTCAAAAATTTTCGAAAAAGTAATGTACAGTCGTCTTTATAACCATCTTATCTCAAATAACATACTGTAAAAGTCACAGTTTGGATTTCTAAAAGGTTCTGATATTGAGAAGGCTATCTACACTTACAGTGAAAATGTACTTAATTCATTAGACAAAAAATTGCAGGCAACTGGTATATTTTGTGATCTGTCAAAGGCATTTGACTGTGTAAATCACAATATCCTTTTAAGTAAACTAGAATATTATAGTGTAACAGGAAATGCTGCAAAATGGTTCAAATCTTATATCTCTGGCAGGAAACAAAGGGTGTTATTAGGAAAGAGACATGTATCAAGCTATCAGGCATCATCCAACTGGGAGCTAATTACATGTGGGGTCCCACAATGTTCTATTTTGGGGCCCTTACTTTTCCTTGTGTATATCAATGACCTTTCATCAGTAACATTACCAGATGCCAAGTTTGTTTTGTTTGCCGATGATACAAACATTGCAATAAATAGCAAATCAAGTGTAGTCTTAGAAAGATCAGCCAATAAAATATTTGTGGACATTAATCACTGGTTCCTAGCCAATTCTTTGTCACTAAACTTTGAAAAAACACACTACATGCAGTTCAGAACTTGTAAGGGGTGTCCCAAGAGTATATGTCTAACATATGATGACAAGAAGATAGAAGAAGTGGACAGTGTTAAATTCTTGGGATTACAGCTTGATAATAAATTCAAGTGGGGGGAGCACACCACAGAACTGCTGAAGCGTCTTAACAAATCTCTGTTTGCAATGCGAATTTTGTCAGACATAGGGGATATAAAAATGAAAAAGCTGGCATACTATGCTTACTTTCATTCCATAATGTCATATGGGATTATTTTTTGGGGTAATTCATCAAGCCAAGCTAAAGTTTTCCGGGCACAAAAACGTGCAGTAAGAATTATATGTGGTGTGAACTCAAGAACATCCTGCAGAAGCCTGTTTAGGGAACTAGGGATACTAACTACAGCTTCCCAATATATTTATTCCTTAATGAAATTTGTCATTAAAAATATATCACTTTTTCAAACCAACAGCTCAATTCATGGAATCAATACTAGAAATAAGAATAATCTTCACAAGGATTTAAAGTCACTTAGTCTTGTACAAAAAGGTGTGCATTATTCAGGAACACACATTTTCAATAACTTGCCAGCAGCCATGAAAAGCTTAACAACCAATGAAATTCAGTTTAAGAGAAGCCTAAAGGATTTACTGGTGGCCAACTCCTTCTACTCCATTGATGAATTTCTTAGTAAAACCAACTGATTTGTATATAAGTACAACATAACTTCTGCACAATTTCAGTGCAGTAATGTGTTCACTGAAAATTTGTGTGTCTGTGTGTGTGTGTGGTTGTGTGTAAGTATAATCTAACTTCTGCACCATTTCAGTGCAGTAATGTGTTCATTGTAAATAAGTATTTCAGTAGTTGTATTACATGTTTATTACCTTATAAATAAATAAAAAACTTTTTTATTTTAAATTCAGTGCATTAGTATTTGTAAAATGACTCTTAGTGTTCATTAAAAAATGACGATCATTCCACTTGGGACCTGTGGAATGGTACATTAGCTTATTTGTTTTAGTTGTAAATATTTGTCATGTATTGTTGTTTTTCTGACATGTTCCACATCCTGGAGGACCTCCTCACTACGGATCAATTGGAATGAAAGTAAATCTAATCTAATCTAATCTAATATTAGGTATGTGGAGGAGAGTAGGTTAGGAGTTTGATTGGTTTGCTGATAAGTATGGCTGAAAGAATAAGAAGTGCTTGCTGGATAAGATCATGAAATTTGATGGGCAATGGTAAGAAAAAGTGTCAGATAATTAGCAAAATGAAAAAGGAGTAAAGGGTGAGAATAATAGTTAATGAGGAAATATGTAATGTAAGATGAGAATTGATGATGGCAGTAATATTGAGATAAAGGGAAATAGAGAAAAAGTAGATGAGATTCGAGGAGAAGTAAGGAATCTTATAACTTGATACCATTAGGACCTTGCTATAATGTAGTGAGGAGTGACTGAATGCAGTGAAAAAACCTTAAATATGAAATAAGTTTGTGCAATCGGCAAACAATAAGGAAGGTGATCATTAATGCAGTGTTATGCATCATGAGAAACTTGAGAAGGGATGGTTAAAATTAATCATGAAAAGTACACACAGCATAATAACAAAAAATTGGAAGTTACAGAATAGTAACATGAGAATCTGAACAAGACAGGATTTTGTAATATTGTCTGTAAGCAAAAGCATTTGCCCACTAACTGTCTCCAGAGGTAATGAGTTGAGGTAGTGTGTGTAATTTTCCTTTTACAGACAAAGACTGTGAATTTGATGAATGTTGTAGTTAATGGATGTAGTATTTGTGATACAGATAGTGGACACACTTCCAATATTGGTGACTTAATTGAGGGAGGTGTTTAAAGATGAATCTTCATGTATATGGTGTTGTAGCACAATGGATTTAAATTTTGATTTTGTAACACAAGAGCAGATGAACATATGATGTCAGGTATGTGGTAATATGACGGGACAATTAACTGATAGCTTTAGGTGTTCAGACTGATATTGTTTTGAGTCACTAACAAGTAATTGTCAAAAGAAACAAAATAAAATGAGAATGATATATCCAACAGCAATGGAAAGCTTGAATGTATTTAAAAAAAAGGGAATATTTAGCATACTGTTATGGCTAGAAGTATGAAAGAGTATGGAACTAAAGAAGTTTGAATAAGTGGAAATATTGAAATGTGAAAAGTGGACAAAGTATGGAAGGGTATGGAACTAAAGAAATGGAAATGGAAATAATGAAATGTAAAAAATGGACACATTATAATGACACTGGAATGTGAATAATAAAAGTGACAACAGATAAGAAAAGAACTACAAAGTTAGTCTTCACCAATAGGTATTTTTAAATTTTGAAATAAAAATCACATGTTGCATACTGATAATTTCGTACTGTCGAACGTAATCAGTTATTTGAAGGATTTGTTTACTTAATGTCAAAATTTGTCAGGTATTCTCTTCATTATTGCTGGGAAAATTACCCACTAATTTTTATTTATTTAATATTGTGTGTCAAAAGGGTTAAAAGTAATTTTGACTTTTTCAGTTTAATAGTTAAACAAACTCTGGTAAATTCTAAAATAGTTAATATTTTGCAAATGTCAAGAACATTTTATCCTGAGATGTTCCTAGGAATATCTCCTGATAGAGAGGGGGCAAATGTGAAGATAAAGCCTTTAATGATAGGTAATTTTTTTCTCTCTTTTATTCTTTTTGTTTCGCTATGATAGACTAATTATTCATATCTTTGATGGCGTAGCATAGCTGTGTTTGGTAATAATGTTGATATGTAACTGCAATTTATTTCTTTTTCTTTAGTGAATAAACATGTTTTCGGATTATTACTGAATATGGAAAGATTTTCATTTCTGGTGTTTATTTGATCTGGATCTGTAATATTAACTGTGATGTGAATAACTGATACGTAAATCATAGACACGAAAGTATAGAGACATAGAATAGAACTCTCTGTGGAGTGAGCATTGCGTTCTGACATGTTGTCAATATTACAAAGGCAAATACAACTGTTTTATTCCACAAATGATCATATTTACATGCAATGTCAATAACAACAAGAAGTTTCCTGACAGATCACTTACAAGATACATGAATTCCATAGTTCAGTGAATGACAAATAAATAATCAAAGAGATAATTAGCAATAAGTACGTGAAATAGTAATAAAATAGTTGCGCAGTGTGGCATATGTATGGCTTGCAGTTAATTTTTAGTTCATTCTCATAAGGAAAGTGGGTCATTTGTCACATACTCAAGGAACTCTTGAACAGAGTAAATTACTTTACTTTTCATCCACCTCGAAAAACTAGTTCTAAATTTATTTACTGGGACTGTGTAGGCATTTTCAGGTAATTTGTTGAAGTAGACTGGGCCAAGATATTTCGAGCTGTTATGTGTCATTGCAAGCCTAGCATATGGCATATTAATTATATATCCACTTCTTATGTTATGATCATGAACTGTTCTCCTTAAGTCAGATTTGCTCAGTTTCTCTTTAACTAAGACACGGCAGTTCTAAATATACAGGAAACGCACTGTCATTATATTTAGTTTCTAAAAATGATTTCAACATGATTCATATAAACTAAGTCCTGCTATGCACCTTGTGGCTTTGTTTTGCCACTTAAACACTAATCTTGAGCCTGCAGAATTGCCCCATAATAGTATTCTATAACTCAGGATTGAATGGAAGAATGCAAAATATGCATATAACAGAAGTTCTTTACTGACACTACTCCTCAGCTTGTACAGCAGATATAGGGCACATGTTAATTTACCACATATCTTCCCTTAGTAGGTATCGCAGCTATGCTTTTGATCTAATAATTTTACTGGTTTGTTATCATGACTGGGAGAAGGAACAGGAGCAAATAGCATTAAGGGTAGATGACACATTAGTAACCGATGTGCATAGTGTGGCAAATCTATTTAACAAGTACTTTATATCCATTACTGATAGTATGGGATTTTCAGAATCAATAAATAATGCCCTTGAATATCTGAAACTAGCCTTTACAAATAGCTTCAGGTACATGAATATGTCACTCACTTCACCAAAAGAAATAACTTCCATAATAAAATCTTTAAAAACAAAGTATTCTAGTGGTTACAATCAAATATGAACAAAATTAATTAAGGCATGTTCTTGTGAGTTCAGTACAATTCTAAGATACTTGTGTAACCAGCCAATTATAACTGGGACATTTCCTGACTGGCTAAAATGTACAGGCAGCTTCTCTACCATCTGACCACAAATAACATATTATCAAGAACACAGTTTGGATTTCTGAAGGGTTCAGATATCGAGAAGGCTATTTACACCTACAGGGAAAATGTATGTAATTCATTAAATAACAAATTACAAGCAGCAGGTATTTTCTGTGATTTGTCAAAGGCACTTGATTGTGTGAACCACAACATCCTTTTAAATAAATTAGAATTCTATCCTGCAAAATGGTTCAAGTCATACCTCGCTAGCAGGAAACTAAGGGTGTCAGTGCAAGGGACCAGTGAATTAAGTCATCAGTCATCATCAGAATGGGAAGAAATTGCATGTGGTGTCCCACAAGGATCCATCTTAGGGCCAATGCTTTTTCTTGCGTACATTAATGATCTCTCATCAGTTACACTGCCAGAAGCAGAGTTTGTTTTGTTTGCAGTTGACACAAGTATTGCAATAAATCATATGTCGAGTGTAGTTCTAGAAAGATCTGCTAATGATATTTTCATAGGTATTACTAAATGGTTTAAAGCCAACTCACTGACATTAAACTTCGAAAAGACTCACTATATGCAATTCAGAATCTGTAAGAGGTTTCCACCCAGCATATGCATGAAGTATGAAGAAGAGCAGATAGAAGAGGTTGACAGTCTTCCTGGGATTACAACTTGATAATAAATTCAGTTGGGAGGAGCACACCACAGAACTGCAGAAACGCCTTAACAAATCTGTATTTGCAATTCGAGTGTTAGCTGAATAGGCGACATAAAAATGAAAAAGCTTGCATACTTTGCCTACTTTCATTCCATAATGCCATATGGTAGAATATTTTGGGGTAACTCTTCAAGTCAAACAAAAGTTTTCAGAGTCCAAAAGCTTGTAATATATATTATTTGTGGAGTAAATTCACGGACGTCCTGTAGAAACCTCTTCAAAGAACTGGGTATACTAATTACTGCGTCTCAGTATATTTATTCCTTAATGAAATTTCTCATAAATGATATATCTCTTTTTCCAACAAACAGCTCACTTCATACATACAATACCAGGAACAAAAATGATCTGCACAAGGACTTAAAAGCACGTACTTTAGTTCAAAAGGAGTCCACTACTCAAGAACACTCATCTTCAATAATTTGCCAGCAACATAAAAAATTTAGTTACAAATAAAGATCAGTTTAAAAAGAGCCTGAAAGACTTACTAGTGGCCAGCTCCTCCTACTCCATTGACGAATTTTTTAATAGAAACAAATGATGTATTGTATATATTCATACTAGTAGTATTGTTATTTCAGCTTAAAAAAATTTCACATGTTCCACATCCACAAGGATTTCCTCAGCATGGATCTATGGAACGAAAAACTAATCTAATCTAAACTAAGCATTAAGATTGAAAACAATAGCTTCAGTTTTACTATCATTCTTTTGCAGTACACATCCTTGAAGTACGCCCTTTACAACTGAGACACATTCTGACATTTGATTATTTACCTTAACTAACTGTTTTCTATTGTCCAAGTATGACTGAAATAAGCATAGAGCATTCTCTCTCACTCCATAGTGGTAGAGTTTTTGTATGAGAATATTGTGGGAGACCATATCAAAAGCTTTCCTGAAGTTCAACGGTGTTGCACAGATAATATCTTTATTTAAAAAAAAATTGTATATTTTTGCTACCATACTCTTAACTGCTTTGACTGTAGAAAGGCTGGATCTGAAACCATACTGTGAGGAGGTGAGTATATCATTATGTTCAAAATATTGACTCATCTGTTAATGCATGCAGTATTCTATTATTTTTGATATTATTTGTATAAGTGATATTGGTCGACAGTTATTTGGTGATGCCTAATCCTCTTTCTTATGTACTGGTTTAACTACAGATATTTTTAAACAATCTGGTTAAATACCTTCATTTTAAATGTTGTTGATTATTTTAGTCAATGGCTATACAATTTATTTCTGACATATTTAATAACATAATTTGAGACACCATGGTAATCCTCTGCTCTAGAGTTACTGAGCTTAGCTGTTGATTCATTGACCATGTTCTCAGTTACACAAGTCCAGTGGAAGCTGTCTGTCTGCTTACTGTCATTTCTGGCAGCAGTGCTTCTGCCTTACTCACATCCTCCATTATGGTGTTATCTGATTGAGGACTGACAAAATGTGCATATCGCAAATCAGGTAGAATTGGTGTCTGGTATACTTTATCATGACAGTTAGTTTCTGTTTTAATAATTTCCCATATAGCTCTGCATTTATTCGCTGAGTTCAGTATATATGTATCATTTGATTTGCACTTAGCTGCCTTAATTTCAGAGCTGTAAATCTTTTTCTCTTTCATATGCATTTTCTTGTCAGTATTATTGTGTTTGGCCCTATAATGATAGAGTGGCATTATGATTCTCATTGTACTTAGATGTGAGGTGTACCAGCTTTTTAGATTTTGTGATTTGTTGTAACGATTTTGCTTTGATATTTTCTTGCAGCATTTAGGACAATATACTTCAAAATTTTCATTTAACAATTCTTGAAGTTTGTTAGTAGATTCATTTGCACCTGCAGTGGTTATTATTTTATCCCATTTCATTAAATTCAATTTACTTATCAACTTGTTTAGCATTGCTTCGTTATTCGGTCTTATATTTTTCTACAGGGTGTGGAAGTTTCAGGGGCTTTAGTGTTAAGAGTTTATCTGAGCCATAGTCCCTCATGATCTGAATTCCTGGCTCCATTGTGTTGAATTCTGTTTTGTTTAGATGAAAATTACAAATTATGTTATCTAGATTATCTAGACATGCTTCCTGTCTTGTGGGTTTTTCATTTATACAACTGAAGTTAAGGGATCTAAATGTATTTAGCAAGTGATCAACCTTCCTATTCTTACACCTAATGTCTATATTGATATCACCAAATTTTTGTATTTGAGTAGCAAGAGTATCAGTTTCTCCAGAAGCTCCACAAACAGGTCTTCATTGGGGTTGGGGAGGCAGTATACTGAAGCTATTATAATTCCCTTGTTTGGCAACATTATGGCTGCAGCTTCAAATTTTCCTTCTATGCACAGTCCATTTACATCTATAACTTCATAGATAAGGTTCACACTATTTTTAACATATATTCAATACCTGTTCTACAGTAGCTGGTTGCCAATTTATATCCAAATGGTGCACTTAATTTAAAGTTCCTCATTGCTAAGCCAGTGTTCATTTATTGAAATCACAGTGCAGTTTAAGTTTTCCAGCCAATACTGAAGATTAAGTATGTTCTTAAGAGACTGCACATTAATATGTAAGAACATTACACTTGTACTTACCTTACTGTGATTTTCCTGAAGCCCTTCAGCAAAAAATCATTGAGATGTGATGGAACTGCTTCTTTCCTCTTCCTCAGTGTATGACTATTTGGTGGGTTTTCCAATGTTGACTGCTCCTTCAGATGGCATGGTGGTGAAGTTCTCGTCTTGTTAAGGGGATGAGTGGCTCCTATTACTTCTGCCAGTGTTGATGTTGCATTTTCCATTATTGGTGTTGATTCTTTTCTTGTTGCTTGTGTTTCTGATGATAATGATTCTGGGGATGCTGCTGCCACTGGTGACTGTGACTCTGCTGCTGTTGCCAATGCTGGTTGTGGTTCTGCTGTTGACTGGGATGATTATGACTACCGTCAGTGCTGCATCTGCTTCTATTTTTTTCTTGGTTCAGTGTGGTCAATCTCATTGTTGGAATGTGATGGTCCTGTTTTCCCTTTTCCTGGTTTTTTGATTCTATAGAAGATTTTTCTACTTCTGGCAGGATGGTTACTGCTATGTTTGTTTCATATGACTATGGTCTGCTTTTCGGTTGCTATTACATACTTTAATTCTCTGCAGAGTTCCTTTGTTCCTCTTTTGTTTATATGCTACCCTTGCCATGTGAAATCTAGTATTCTTAGGAATCTGCTTACATCAAGTACTGTGACATGATTGTATTGTTCACAGGTTTTTACAATGTACTTGTTCTGCTGATATATGGCATAATTTGTCTGTACACTGTCTTGCTGGTATGGAATTGTACATAGTATTAAACTGCAAGTGTCATGTGGTCTCGGGAAGACGCTGTTTATTTGTAGTTGTGATATATTTTTGCGTTCACACCATTTGTTTATTCATAACAGCGATGAAGAATTACTTTAGTTGCTACAGGTACAAAGAGAAATGCTTCAAATTAGAAAAAGCTGCTATTGTATGAATACTTTGACATACTAGTACCATACTGTATTTTGAATAAATGTTTTAAATCCTTTATTATGTGTACAAAATGTATAAGATTGTTGAGGAAAGTCTTTGATAATCTGTGGCAGTCATTTCTTGGTATTCGTACATATTAAAAAGGCAAGAAACCCACAACATCAAAAATGGCCTTTGCTTTTGATAGTGGTAAAACTGTGGTAGAAGATGGACTTTCATCCTTTTTATACATTTCTGACAGCTCACCCACTTGGAAGTTTATTTGTTTTACACTGTAAGATACTTCCCATATGGTAGTATGTAACATGATGAAACAGTTTCGTGTTTTATTCAAAATCAAAATGTTCGTAAAAACAGGTAGTTAAATATACACTGATAACCATGTGAAATGAAGAGCTGTGAAGGTTATCAAACCTGGAAAATATGACATGATGTTGTGATTGAAATTTCAGTATTTTCTGCATAAGTCTGCCACAAAACACTTCTTTTATTTATTTTTATCACAACACTGTCATCTTCACACTTTGGTTGTATATTCTTTGCATGTGAAATCACCATACTGAATGTGAACCATAATAATGGACACACACACACACACATACTCACTGTAATCAAAGTAAAATTTCAGCCGCTTTTTTTAATTACTTCAAGTTGTTTTCTGATTAACAGGCATAAAATATTAGTACAAACTCCTTGTGTGTCATTGTCCACTTCCCTTCAAGCCTACACTTCAACATGACACTGAGGAGCTAAAATAAATGTGATGGAGGCACCTGAATTGTGTTGGGGGGAGGGCAGGTAGGTGAGAGGACAGTGAAATGTGTTACATATATTTTTTAATACTTGGCATGCATTTGGCTTTATAGTACACTGAACTAGAGATGAGCAAAACTTTTCTTTTCAGAGATTGGATCGGAACTGGTCACTCACTGGAATTAAATAGTTCTTTTTCATGACTCACCACTCACTCAGAAAAACCTGTATTTTTATCTGATTTAGTCCAATTTTGTAAGAACATATAAAGAAGAGCAATAATGTTGTGTTATGTCCCTACTAATTTTCAGATCCAAAAGTTTTAAATTTCGTCTACTGCAAAAATTATAAATATTACAACAAAATCCTAAATACTTTTTTCAAGTGTAAAAGTTTAAATAATGAAGAATGATTGTTGTTATATTTTGATATTTTTATTGAAAGAAAATACAATATAAAAATTACAACAACTGTAATTGAAGTGTATGTACAGTCATAATTTACAGCCCATATTACCATATATGATCCATAAAAGAAAAGTTAATAAATAATGTCATTTATGAATAAAATCTGACAAATTTTAGTTGATGTGAGTCTCTTTCTCTACTCAGTGCACGTTTGTCCTGCTTTTGAAAATATTCATTCACAGGCCACTGACATTGCCGCAGTACATAATACCTTTAGAACCAGTTGATACAGCGCTGGTCACAGCAGATTTCTTGTTTATAGGATGGCTGTTTCTAGGCAAATATCCCTCCACTAAATATCTGTCCATTCGACAGTTGCTGCGTTTTCTGGGTTGTGACTTGCTAGAGTTGACCAATAGTAACATTGAACTCCTACCAGACTGAAGAAGTTTCATGTGTAAAGGTGGCAACTGGTTGAGACACGAGCTCTGTTTTTTCTTGTTTAGTAACCAACGCTTTCATTTATGCAACAGCCTTCATGCAGCAGTCCTGAAATGTTTTGTCACCTGTAAAGCCTTGATTTTGAATAGGGAGTTCATTAATGTTGCCTGACTGATCCTTTTGTTGCTGGAGATAACACTAAACCACTCTGGTAACCCTTCACGCAAACTATCAACCAGTGACTTTTTTTTTGAGGGTATTCTTTATTTTAGTCTTTAAAAGGTTTTAGTTGCCTTTTATTAATATTAGTAAGTTTTTCATTATTGAAACTAAGACTGTTTTCTGTGAGGGCACCTCTTTGGTTACCTTGTCAAAAGCATTCAAACTCTGTAAAGCCTGTTGCATTACATCCCAGTCTGTATCTTTTAAGTTCAAGGAGATCGATTGTCCACATAAAATAGCGAGGTAAGAAATTATGAGACCATTATTTAAAGTAAATCTTTTCAACATTTCGGAAGTAGTTCCATCTAGTTGGGACATCTTGTTTCAATTTTAGTCTGTATTTTTTTAATTTTATTGCATTTTAGCAAGTTTGCTTAAGGCAAAGGGTTTCTTCTTAAGAAACACAACAATTCATTTGAACACATCAATGGTTTTCTGTATGGACTTCTGAATTGCGTGTTGTGCAGTGGGGTTTAAGAATGTGCAAAGCATGTGATATGTTGAACTTTTAAAAGCACAGCAGTTAATTACGTATTTGACGCATTGTTTTTTATTGTGGAAGTGATTTTAACATTGATATTGTATTTGGAATATCAGACCCATTTTGAGATGTTTTCTGCAACCCATCTGTCTTCGAATTGTGAGAACTCTAAAAGGTATGACTTTAGTTCACTCTTCTCAAACTAATGTTACTTACACATCAGACATACGGCAGTTTACCTTTTTGGTGGCCGAAAAATTCTTAATTTATAGTGCAAATTATTTTTAAAAGCTGTACATTTAATGGCATACCTTTACTTAATGTGAACAGCTTTATAATATTAAAAAAATTACTTACTGGTTGCTGTAAACGAAAAGCAGTTGAGGGTGAGGGCACCACAAAAGAAACTTGGTCCAGAACCGTATGACACTGATGGGCTGGCTAGTGCTTGAGACTCGGTTTGCTTTTTTGGGAGGAAGCAGACGGTGGTGAGGACAGTTCACGAGAAATGATTTCCTGGCTTTCTGCATGGATTGATGGCGATCTTGATCGGCTTCCTCACCCACATTGTGCTAGAGGTACTATAGTATCCTTCGATTTTGGATGTCTCTTCACGTTTGATATAGGGCCAGAAGCCATGACGATTAACTGCTGAAAGTAGCGGCATTTTCCTTTTTCTTCCATTTTGGTAAAATGGTACCGAACATCGCTTGTAATTTTTTAAGGCGAAGGCAATGTGGATAACATATTGTTGTGCAGCACTGAAAGTACACTGGTAAAATTAAAACATTTGCTATTAAAATAGCCATTTTACGTTGTAAAAGTTTAAAGTGAGATTAAATACACATGCAGCACATTCTATAATCAGAAGCTATACAATAGGATGTAGGAAGTTGTGATCTACGAAACCTAGAGCCACAATCGCAACGTTTGTATCATATACGAAAAATTTCTGAAACAGTCAAAGTTATATAGAAACTTGCGAATACAAGTTTGACAATATGTGAAGATTTCACTACTGAAAAATGAAAATTTTTTATAATGTGTTATCTGAATTTGGGCTACACAGCGCGTGAACAAGAGATGACAGGATAATGGTGCGGATAAAGGCTGAAAAAAAAACAGTACAAATGAACTATAAAGTCTGTGCCTTAGGAGATAGAGATATGTCTACTTATGCAGCCATTATTTCTACCAACGTGTTTGTATTGTTACTGTAGAATATAGTTGGCCATCACTTTCATCTCATTTTGACGAACTCCGCCATACATTTCAGAATATCGACATCCACGTCTTTCTTCTAACGATTTTGGACATATTACTCAAACTATGCGTGCTCTCTACTTCCCTAAATATAGACTGCACTGTCCTAAGACATCACAAAAGTAACAGATGAGGAGGTGGAGTAGTGGCGTACAAACACTTGACTTATTACCGACCATTAATGAAGACAAACAAGACAAATATATGTTTGTAAATATCAAATCCCTTAGAAAAATTACCTTATGTGCGTCGTCTACAGACCTCCGAAAGTAGGCGGGATAGCCTGTTTCAAAACTGACCTTTCAAAATTCTGCTCGACTTGGGATCATACAGATAATGCCAGGAACACTAACATAAATATTCTGCCCTTTCACTGTGAAATTCAAGAGTGTAGTTTCTTTTTTAAATGCTTGCGCCTAACCATAAACCATCTTATAGTCAGGCCCCTATAAATATATTTGCCACGAAATCCACAAGGAAAAAACTGCATACCTGGAATATCAGTTCAAAACATCATTATCAAACTAACTCCGTTACCTAATAAATATGCTCCCGTCAAAGACTGAAACCTGAAGGGAAAAACCTGCACCTCGACTAACAGAAAAGCTAAAGCAGTCCATGAATGTTGGAGACACCGCACATAAGACTCACAAACGACCTCCTACCATTGAAAATAAAATTGATTACATGCAGAAAGCAAGCAGAACCGAACAGACGGAGAGAAAAGATAACTAAGACGTGTCAGTACATTAATCTAAAACTTAAAGACCAGATGCTCTATGGAAAAGCTTATGTGATCTAGGGAAATGTTGGCAGAGTAGAAGCTGCAGCTGATCCCTTTGTCCCAACCAAGGAACTAAACCAGTACCTGAGTTTAGCGACGAATTTCACTGAATAGTAAACACATAATTTTACTGATTATTTCGCAGATGTAAATGACGATAGTTGCGAAAAATTATTTCTTGAGTTGACAACACTGTCGAAAAATCCTTCAGCTCAGCATTCACTGTACATGATGGTGTCGCAGACCAAATATTCGAACTTATTGTCGATCAACCATTGCTCATAAAACTACTGCTTCCTAGACCATGTAACTCTTTCCTGCACAGCACAATAGAAACACTCGTTCCCATTAGAATACAAGCTTTAGAGATCCGATTGCTACGAAGAGTAGCTGTGTATATTCTGTCTGAGGGGAGAATGAATGTAGAAATCAGAAAAAAAACCGAGAGTGGAAAACTTAAAAGAGCAGATAGAAGAATACGGAACCAACTGGAAGGCTTATGTCCAAAGAATGGAAGAAGACAATTTGCCAAAATGGGTGATAATTATTACCCAATGGGCAGAAGAGGGCGTAACAAGTAAATGCCTACTACATGCAGAGAGAAGAAGAAGAGATATCGTATCAAAAATATTATTTTATAACTAACTGTGATTTTAATAATTTTTGTAATTACGTACAAAAACTGGTGTGAGGGCATTAATCTGTTCAGGTTAAATGAATAAATAAAAAATTAAACATAATATATAGGTTGTCCCAGGATTAATGGACAATATTAAGGGATATGACAGGAACGATCATTTGAAGCAAAAAAATTCATGTGGACATATGCGCTCTTCTGAATGGTTTCCGAAATAGAACATATTTAATGTACATTGTTAGTTATTTTCTTTATTATTCAGTACATAGCCATTGTTTACAATGTACCATAGTAGTGTAGACTGATTCGAGACGAATAATTTGTAATAGGACACATGGTCTATCAAGTCGAGAGGGTACCTCAAACTGGCTTACCTACACCTCAATGCTTGCACGTTGCTCAAGAATTTCCATATTCTCCCGCTCTCTTCACACAACCTAAAAGTCCTTGAGAAAAAATGAACAGGATCCTTTCAAAGGAATATAGTTTCATTTTGTACTGTGACAAGTTTTCACTAGAGGCCGCGAATTTCGTGTTATTTAAGAACAACATTCAAAAGCAACATTGAATATATTTTGTCTCAGAAACTACTTGGAATAAGGCACATGACCATATTTAGTGTTTTGCTTCCAATGATCGTTCCTGTCATGTCTCTGAATACTGTCAATTCCTCCTGAGACAACTAATATATATAGACTATCACGCATGTTAAAATAACCGTTACATTTAGTATCTTATCTACACAAAGTAACTAAAAGGTGTGTAAAGGCTGCAGACACACCAACAAAAGCAACTATAAATGTCACAGACGTAGAAGAAGACATAATAGTACACCTAACAAGAACACTCACTCATACAACAAGAAAACAGAAGAGCAACAACACAAGACGATGATGGTTAGAACAGATGAAATAAGGATACAAAGAATTAAGAGCTGAACTCTGATGGAGACGTGCTTAGTCATGCAAGTGAGTTGCAAGATGTTTCACTGTGCTAAGAGCGCGGAGAACAGAGTGTCGCCGTTTGATCTTCTCTGTGCGATTTCGTCCACGAGAGCTAGTTGTCTAATTGGGGAGCAGTAAGATAGTTTGCAATCTGATCCTTAAGAATGGTCGGGAGCAGTGAGCTAGTGAGCTTCCCTTGCAATCAGATCCCTGGGAGTGATGGGGAGCAGTAAGCTAGTGAGACAGCCTAAAGGCCAATTGGTGAGAATGGTGGGGAGCACTGAGCTATTGGGAGGGGTGTGATGCTCGGTGGTTGAAGCCCACAGCTTTTATGATCGCTGGCAACACATTACGAGTGCTATACTAAGTCAAAGGATAAGACGTAACAAATCCCTCAAAACATGTAAATGTTTATTGAGCTTCTGAAATTTGAGATATTATTTTGAAATCTTGAACGGAAACAGGCTGGAAGTGTTTTTTGCTTTAATGTATCTTTCTTAAGACACCAACTTTCGTTTACCTCGATAGCTGCGTGGTCAGCGCAGCGGAGTGTGTTGTGAAGGGGCCCAGATTCGATTCTCAGCAAAGTCGAATTTTTTTTCTATGCACAGACTGGGTGTTGTGTTGTGCTTACTTTCACATCATCATAATTAGCATTAATATTGAAATGGCTGAATGGATACTGCCTGAAAGCCAACAAATAGGAAAAAACGGAGCTTTCTTTACTTTCTGTCTTCATGGATGAGAAAAGTTTCATGTACTAGTAAGATTTTCAAATCCACATGTGCACTTTTTGTAGCTTGGGAAACTTTTCCTTAAGGATGTGACATGGGGCACCATTGCAGCAGCCTACATTACAGACACCAGAAACACATTTTGAAATCAGATGAAGTACCATTTATTTTTTCCACATCATCCATTATCCATTCTTTAGAAAGAATCAATTCAGGAGCAGAGTGCCTATTTCTACATTGAACCAGCAAGCAGAATTTTTTTCAGTTCTCCTTAGTCTGTAATGTAGTCGGAGTATGTACGTTAAATGCGCTAAATACATACATCAAAGAGTTACCAGTAAGCAAAATTATTCTCTAGCCTACAGGAAACAGGAAAACAATATAAAAAAAGTTTAGAAAAAAACATCTAAGAACCAGGTGGTATAACTGCTAATGTACAGTAAATTCATACTCTTTGGGATTCTTTCAAAGGGACAGGCTTGCTATTAAGCCATTTTGCAATGGTATCATAGCAAAAATTTACCACAGCAGACTCAATAATACGATAAAGTTCCATATAAAACCCAAAGATAATAAGTGTGTCCCATATATTAAAAAGTCAGTATATCTGGGCTGTGACACTTGCCGAAAAGCAGCCAACATATCTCTTCATTCAGCTTCTATCAGTTTTTCCATTCGTCTGTAAAGAATTCGTGACATTATTTTGCAGCTGTGACTTATTAAACTGATATTTCGGTAATTTTCACATCTGTCAACACCTGCTTTCATGGGATTGGAATTATTATATTCTTCTTGAAGTCTGAGGGTATTTCGCCTGTTTCATACATCTTGCTCACCAGATGGTAGAGTTTTGTCATGACTGGCTCTCTCAAGGCTGTCAGTAATTCTAATGGAATGTTGTCTACTTCTGGGGCCTTGTTTCGACTCATGTCTTTCAGTGCTCTGTCAAACTCTTCACGCAGTATCTTATATCCCATTTCGTCTTCATCTACATCCTCTTCCATTTCCATAATATTGTCCTCAAGTACATCGCCCTTGTATAGACCCTGTATATACTCCTTCCACCTTTCTGCCTTCCCTTCTTTGCTTAGAACCGGGTTTCCATCTGAGCTCTTGATATTCGTACAGGTGGTTATCTTCTCTCCAAATGCCTCTTTAATTTTCCTGTAGGCAGTATCTATCTTACCCCTAGTGAGATAAGCCTCTACATCCTTACATTTGTCCTCTAGCCATCTCTGCTTTGCCATTTTACACTTCCTGTTGATCTCATTTTTGAGACATTTGTATTCCTTTTTGCCTGCTTCATTTACTGCATTTTTATATTTTCTCCTTTCATCAATTAAAATCAATATTTCTTCTGTTACCCAAAGATTTCTATTAGCTCTCGTCTTTTTACCTACTTGATCCTCTGCTGCCTTCACTACTTCACCCCTCAGAGCTACCCATTCTTCTTCTATTGTATTTCTTTCCCCCATTCCTGTCAATTGTTCCCTCATGCTCTCCCTGAAACTCTCTACTACCTCTGGTTCTTTCAGTTTATCCAGGTCCATCTCCTTAAATTAGCACCTTTTTGTAGTTTCTTCAGTTTTAATCTACAGTTCATAACCAATAGATTGTGGTCAGAGTCCACATCTGCCCCTGGAAATGTCTTACAATTTAAGACCTGGTTCCTAAATCTCTGCCTTACCATTATATAATCTATCTGATACCTTTTAGTATCTCCAGGATTCTTCCATGTATACAACCTTCTTTCATGATTCTTGAACCAAGTGTTAGCTATGATGAAGTTATGCTCTGTGCAAAATTCTACCAGACGGCTTCCTCTTTCATTTCTTCCCCCCAATCCATATTCACCTACTATGTTTCCTTCTCTCCCTTTCCTACTGACGAATTCCAGTCACCCGTGACTATTAAATTTTCGTCTCCCTTCACTACCTGAATAATTTCTTTTATCTCATCATACATTTCTTCAAGTTCTTCATCATCTGCAGAGCTAGTTGTTATATAAACTTGTACTACTGTAGTAGGCGTGGGCTTTGTGTCTATCTTGGCCACAATGATGCGTTCACTATGCTGTTTGTAGTAGCTTACCCGCACTCCTATTTTTTTTATTCATTATTAAACCTACTCCTGCATTACCCCTATTTGATTTTGTATTTATAACCCTGTATTCGCCTGACCAAAAGTCTTGTTCCTCCTGCCACCGAACTTCACTAATTCCCACTATATCTAACTTTAACCTATCCATTGCCGTTTTTAAATTTTCTAACCTACCTGCCCGATTAAGGGATCTGACATTCCACGCTCCGATCCGTAGAACGCCAGTTTTCTTTCTCCTGATAACGACGTCCTCTTGAGTAGTCCCCACCCAGAGATCCGAATGGGGGACTATTTTACCCATGGAGGTATAAGGAGGGGAGATGCCATGACGTCACAAACTTGAAGCCGACAGAAACCGAGCTCCGCCATTGCAGTTTGGTCAGAAGACTCGTTTCCGATTGTGCTACTGTGTAGAGCTGCTGAAGGTTTTTTCATTTTAAAATGCCGGTTTGCGTTGTTTACGGGTGTACTAACCGTTGGAATAGTGCTACCAAGTTAAAAGGAATCACGTTCCATGCGTAAGTGGCCCCGTTCGTAAAATATTGTCGTTTATATTCGTGAGATGTGCGGCCTTGTTTACGTTTTGTGAAACTGTTTTCTTCTTATTTTATTTCAGATTTCCGATCAATGAATCTCGTAGGGCTCTGTGGGTTCATATGCTTATTTTTTTTGACAAAGCACAAACGATGTTTGTATTTACAAATGAAATTTTGTATAAGTGTGTAAACGAGTAAGAAATATCATCCGGTATGTAAACTAGCATAGCTTTCGGGTTCTGCTTTCAGTTTACATCGACACAAATACAGTAAAAGGTGATTTGAGTTTGAAAAGATCTTTGTACACTGTTATTTTTCATCATTCGAAGTTCGTATCCAAAAGAAACACTTAAGTTAACGAGACCAAATCAGTTGTATTGCTGGGGGAAAAACGCATTAAAAACGAAACGAAAACACCTGAAAAAGCTATTCTGACGTTATGCTATGCATGTAAACATTGTAACACTCATCATCTGAAATTATTTCGCAGACATAACGTTAAATATGAAGAACACGCAATTCTAACAAGAGCTCTGTCACTGTTTTGACCAATCAAACATGGCGGCCCACCGGCTTCAAACAGACGTACAGCAGACGGCCATAGTGCCATCTCCCCTCCTTATACCTCCATGATTTTACCTCCGGAATATTTTACCCAAGAGAACGGCATCATCATTTAATCATACAGTAAAGCTGCATGCCCTCGGGAAAAATTATGGCTGTAGTTTCCCCTTGCTTTCAACCGTTTGCAGTACCAGCACAGCAAGGCCGTTTTGGTTAATGTTACAAGGCCAGATCAGTCAATCATCTAGACTGTTGCCCCAGCAACTACTGAAAAGGCTGCTGCCCCTCTTCAGAAACCACACGTTTGTCTGGCCTCTCAACAGATACCCCTCCGTTGTGGTTGCCCCTACGGTATGGTCATCTGTATCGCTGAGGCACGCAAGCATCCCCACCAACGGCAAGGTCCATGGTTCATGGGGGGCTCCAGATAATATTAAATTTAATTTGGTTCATATTTATCACTGTGCTTCGATTAACATTGCAATAAGAAGTCAAGATACACAGGACACAAAGATAGGTTAAAGCGTACTTACAGTTCCAGCAGCAGTTTCGTGTGTGTTCATGTCGGCAAGTAACAACATTAATTACTTATTTTATGGGCAACACAATATACTATTCCCCTCACTTCGGTTGGGTTTTAGAAATGAAATCGACATCAGTTCCTAGCATTCGATGGTCGGTGCCAACATCAGCATATCATGCAAATTCTGCTGACAACCTCAGTACACTTTCACCAAAAAATGACGCCCAGCGACTACGAAATGTATTCATTTCAAGTGTAGTGGAAGGAATGCCTGAAATATTGAGAACTTGTTACGGCAACATGAAAAGATCACTGAGGAGGGACTTATCACATGAAAAAGTACAAGTGTATAAGACAGGTGGGGGCGGGAGGAGGCAGTAAAAAAAACTGGCATGAGGCAAAACTGATGCAAATGGTTGGGTCATCACTGAAGCCCCTTGGAAACCCACTCAGTTCGGATTCACAATACAATGTCAGAATGTATTTAAGTGTGGATGTGCTTGAAGAAGCAGCAGTTGAGATGCCAGCAATACCCCCATTCAAGGTACTGTGACTAATCCTCAAGGATCAGAAAATGCAATTCCACTTGATATTACTGTTGATACTCCTGCAGAACTCCTCTCCCAAGCTTCAACAAGTGCTACAACGCCGTCTAGATGAAGTCAGCATAGAATGCCCCCAAAACCAAAGGCAACTTCTTAATCTTCACTGGTCAGTGTGTTGCGGAAGACGGTTGAAGTACTCAAGCAACAGCTGGAAATGATGAGAGTGCAGCATCTTAAAATAATGAGAATAAAAAATTTAAAAATTTTGGGAATTAGAGAGAAAGCGAATTACTGGAAGAGGCAATATTTAATTTTTTGCATTTATTCACTTCCATATCAGTTTGATTTTTACATTAAAAATTAAATTGTACTATAAATCCTATGTCATTATAAATAAATTTATTTGTTCTGAAAATATTACGTTTGCATTCAGTGACTACTCCAACATTTTGTTACTCATAAACAATAACAATTTAATATAAAATTAATTATGTATGTCACATGTGTTATGTAACAATTACCTCAGTGAAAATGCTCATTATTTATAGTCCGACAAACTGCTCACCCTGGAAAGGTGTCATCATGATACATTTGTTGACTGGGAGGCATTGGCTCTTTATTTTCCATGTCCAGTCTTCTCTCACTATGTAATAGCTTCAGCATCTATGTAATGTCCAGATCTTCTGGTTGTTTTTATTTGGTCATGTTACTTGCAATATTATGCAAGACAGCCATACTCACTATAATTGCCATTTTTGTGGATTACACCTAATTCTAAAGGATAAAATGTTGAATGTCCTCTTCCATGAACAATATTGTCTCTCCACAGCGTTCCCTGTTGCAACATGAGACCTTTTGCACCAGTGTCCTGCTTCAGTTCTTGGATATGAAAGTGGCATCAATAGGCATGGTCTCCATATATAACCACTATCTCAAAGTAAGTGATATATTGGTATTCCCTCACCTTCAAATTTGGCTCTGTAAACACAGTTACGAAATACTGTACTCTCATGCACGGAACCAGGCCACTGAGCCACCATGCCCCATATTAATAAATTATAGTCACTGATGGTGTGGCAGTTAAATGAAAAATAAGATATTCTATTGCAGAAAACCTCCACATTATATCACCCAGGAGACTGAATCATTATATCAGTAAAATCCACTATACCTATGACTCCAAGAAATCCAACCAGTATGCTAAAACTATCCAAATGGTTCAAATGGCTCTGAGCACTATGGGACTTAACTACTGAGGTCATCAGTCCCCTATAACTTAGAACTACTTAAACCTAACTAACCTAAGGACATCACACACATCCATGCCCGAGGCAGGATTCGAACCTGCGACCGTAACGGTCACGCGGTTCCAAACTGAAGCGCTTAGAACCACACGGCCACACCGGCCGGCTAAAACTATCCACCACAGAATCTAATTTAGCATTAGATGGAAACTTTATCTATTGAGGAGACATTGCTGCAATGATTTTTGACACTTCACTAATAATTCTTTGACATGTTGTACTATTACATTAGCACTGTAACCAATTACTACATTAAATGCACCAGTTGTGTATGCCCTTAAAAATCTGTTCATGGGTGGGACAATGTTATATCAATAAGTGGGAAATTCTAGCCCATCACTGATACGGCTCAGTAACAATCACACTGTTTGTTTTGAAACACGAAATCTCTCCTCAAATTTCCTGTCTCTGTAGTCTTCAAGAGGATTTCCCCTTTCCACAAGTACACCAGTATGGCGACGTTTTACGTATATAACAATTCTTCATCCTCTATGCCATCCAAAACATCAAAACATACTATCTTGTTACGTTATTATTTTAACCATGATTAAATCAAGATAATGGATCCTGACCCCAGTTAATTTTATGAACTCCCTTGATTAAATTTAATTGAGGTTGGTGAAGTCGAATTTTGCATTGATCAGGTTTAAGTATGAGCTTGACCACAGTTAACTTTTAATCGACGTTGGTGCAGTCGGCCATTAGTGTGTGTGTGTGTGTGTGTGTGTGTGTGTGTGTGTGTGGACAGTATGGCGTAACGTACGTTATTGATTTGAGATGCAAAAAATTGCTGCGCCATTGAATCATAGAACTTAATGACTGATGATTGGGATTACCAATGCAGTAGTTAACGGAAGATGGAGTTATCGTTATGCACAGAAAGATGGTATAGTTTGAGTATTGCTAAATGGATTGTGTCTCAACTGGTACTGACAATCCTTTGACATTATAGTTATTACCACCTTGTGGGTGAAACTATTCTTACATTTAACCGAATCCAAAAGCCAAGGCACTATGGAAATGTGTATTGTATTTATGTTCTAAATGGACACCCGAGTGTTTGAAGCCATAACTGTCATGGTGAACATAATAACAATTGTGGATCAGGTGCAAGAACGGTTTTACTGTCTGTGGGTTCGTGATCATTATAGTCGTATGCAAATGCGATGAACAGTTATACCACAGTTGAAATTATCTTGAACAGTATATAAAGTACCGAAATGGGAACTATGTGTGTATAATCAATAATAAACCTGTACATGCTGAATCTGTGTTTTCTCACCAACAATTACGTCTGTTCAGACAGTGGCCTGTTAAACGCTGCTGCACATGACTTTGCAGCATAACCGAGAAGTGACTGTACCAGCATACTTTGCCATGGAACTACAACCAACGGAGTTGCTGTAATAATTTCGTGTGCAACATCACATGCCACCAGTATCAGCTCAACATGCCGCCAAACCTCTCCAATAATGAACAGATAAGCTGCATTGCCATGCACTCTTCACTTAATAAAATTCAGCAGTTCAGGTTCTAAATCGTTTGTTTCGTTATAAAACTGTTTCCTATCATTTCTTTTGCTATGTGAATAAATTAGCTGGAACTGAACTATTAACTTTCAATGTAGGTTTGTTAACCCCCATTAGTTATAAGCATTTTTCTTTCACTTAAATCATCTCTTTTTTTAAATTAATGCTGCTGCATTTGCATATTTTTATGTGGTTTTTGAGGAGACTGTTCCAAACGAGTGTGCAGTGTTAATTTCTAAGTGAGCTGGTACACTAAAATGTCTGATATGTTCAGGTGCGTAAATCACGTCATCTGCCATTAGTTTCTGGGCACTGACCAATAGAATTAAAGCTGCTTCTTTGCACATGCTGGTTGCCGATGCACTGTGCTGACAGAATCAAAGTCCGCCCACCCTGTAATCTTTCTCAAACAATTTTACGGAAACAATTCAGTCAGAGCAAAGTCTACAAAGAAGCCATGGATTACTCGAGGAATAGGGGTATCTTGTAAAATAAAAAGAAAACTGTATCTGTCAATCCGAAACATTTCCAATGTTGATGCTATAGCACATTATAAGAACTACTGCAAAATATTAAAGACTGTAATACGGATGTCAAAGCAAATATATTACAAGGAAAAGGTAGTCATATCAGATAACAAAATAAAGACAATATGGGATATAATGAAGGAGGAGACCGGTAGAACCAGACATGAACAGGAACAAATAGCATTAAGAGTAAATGATACATTGGTGACAGATGTGTATAGTGTTGCAGAACTTTTTAACAAACATTTTATAACTGTCACTGAAAAGATGGGGTTGTCAGATTTGGTAGATGATGCTATGGATTACCTTAGACCAGACATTTCAAGTAACTTCCATAATATGAATTTGACCCTCACTACCCCAACAGAAATAATATCCATCATAAAATCTTTAAAATCAAAAACATCTAGTGAGTATGATGAAATATCAACAAAGTTAGTTAAAGAATGTGATTGTAAGCTAAGTAACATATTAAGCTATCTCTGTAACCAGTAGTTTATCAGTGGAATATTTCCTGAATGGCTGAAATATGCTGAAGTTAAGCCACTGTTTAAGAAGGGAGGTAAAGAAATAGCAGCAAATTTCCGCCCAATTTCACTGTTGCCAGCATTCTCAAAAATTTTCGAAAAAGTAATGTACAGTCGTCTTTATGACCATCTTATCTCAAATAACATACTGTAAAAGTCACAGTTTGGATTTCTAAAAGGTTCTGATATTGAGAAGGCTATCTACACTTACAGTGAAAATGTGCTTAATTCATTAGACAAAAAATTGCAGGCAACTGGTATATTTTGTGATCTGTCAAAGGCATTTGACTGTGTAAATCACAATATCCTTTTAAGTAAACTAGAATATTATAGTGTAACAGGAAATGCTGCAAAATGGTTCAAATCTTATATCTCTGGCAGGAAACAAAGGGTGTTATTAGGAAAGAGACATGTATCAAGCTATCAGGCATCATCCAACTGGGAATTAATTACATGTGGGGTCCCACAATGTTCTATTTTGGGGCCCTTACTTTTTCTTGTGTATATCAATGACCTTTCATCAGTAACATTACCAGATGCCAAGTTTGTTTTGTTTGTCGATGATACAAACATTGCAATAAATAGCAAATCAAGTGTAGTCTTAGAAAGATCAGCCAATAAAATATTTGTGGACATTAATCACTGGTTCGTAGCCAATTCTTTGTCACTAAACTTTATAAAAACACACTACATGCAGTTCAGAACTTGTAAGGGGTGTCCCAAGAGTATATGTCTAACATATGATGACAAGCAGATAGAAGAAGTGGACAGTGTTAAATTCTTGGGATTACAGCTTGATAATAAATTCAACTGAGAGGAGCACACCACAGAACTGCTGAAGCGTCTTAACAAATCTCTGTTTGCAATGCGAATTTTGTCAGACATAGGGGATATAAAAATGAAAAAGCTGGCATACTATGCTTACTTTCATTCCATAATGTCATATGGGATTATTTTTTGGGGTAATTCATCAAGCCAAGCTAAAGTTTTCTGGGCACAAAAACGTGCAGTAAGAATTATATGTGGTGTGAACTCAAGAACATCCTGCAGAAGCCTGTTTAGGGAACTAGGAATACTAACTACAGCTTCCCAATATATTTATTCCTTAATGAAATTTGTCATTAAAAATATATCACTTTTTCAAACCAACAGCGCAATTCATGGAATCAATACTAGAAATAAGAATAATCTTCACAAGGATTTAAAGTCACTTAGTCTTGTATAAAAAGGTGTGCATTATTCAGGAACACACATTTTCAATAACTTGCCAGCAGCCATAAAAAGCTTAACAACCAATGAAATTCAGTTTAAGAGAAGCCTAAAGTTTTTATTGGTGGCCAACTCCTTCTACTCCATTGATGAATTTCTCAGTAAAACCAACTGATTTGTATATAAGTACAACATAACTTCTGCACAATTTCAGTGCAATAATGTATTCATTGAAAATTTGTGTGTCTGTGTGTGTGTGTGTGTGTGTGTGTGTGTGTGTGTGTGTGTGTGTGTGTGTGTGTGTGTGTGCGTAAGTATAATCTAACTTCTGCACCATTTCAGTGCAGTAATGTGTTCATTGTAAATAAGTATTACATGTTTATTACCTTATAAATAAATAAAAATCTTTTTTATTTTAAATTCAGTGCATTAGTATTTGTAAAATGACTTAGTGTTCATTAAAAAATGACGATCATTCCACTTGGGACCTGTGGAATGGTACATTAGCTTATTTGTTTTAGTTGTAAATATTTGTCATGTATTGTTGTTTTTCTGACATGTTCCACATCCTGAAGGACCTCCTCAATACGGATCAATTGGAATGAAAGTAAATCGAATCCAAAAAAATATTAGATTTTCTTAGCGTTGTACGTCAGCTTCGTAGCGAATTGCCCATCATCTCGCTAATGGTCATACTTATTGTGATACGCCTACTTAAGTAAGACTCTGCACAAAATACGAAAAGTTTGCAATGAAAAACAGAGGTCGGTACAATTTTGCGTTCGGTGAGTATCACACCATATGTTGATGCATATGAAATTAATCTAACATATTGAATTTTTCTTTAGACTTTGGAGGAGGTCTCTGCCTGCTTCTGGTGTCGAAAATAAGGATCCTATGTTGAGCGTTCATTCCCGATTGCACAATCTCGAGAATGAAACATTCATAACATCCCTCATATTTCCTAAACTTATCGAGACATCGAAAAGAGATTTTGTCAAATGATAGCACACAAGGAGGAGAGCATTTTGCCAAATTGTTAACACATGGAACTTCCTTATATACAATGATATATCAGAAGGTGTGGTTTTCGTTTTATTTTTTTTGTCAGTCCAATGACTTTAACTTTTAAATAGACATCAACACCTATGAAACAACAATTTCCTAACACGAAAACAAACATGCAATTTCTACTCTTATGTTACTGCAAGCAGAGATAGTGATGTTTTCTTTAAGCTATTGATCTCCCTGGTCACCTAATACTTGTTTAATGAGTCAGTCTGTAGTAGGGGGACAAAGTTCAGTTTGGTGCATTTTGCTAATGTGGGTTGCCTACATCAGGGGCAGGTATGTACTCAGGGGCAAATCTATTGTTCTCCTTTGATTGACAGGTCCTTCACCTATTGTTCTGCTAATAGAATCCATCCTTTCGATTGACAGGTCCTTAACCTATTGTTGCCTACCTCAGTCCCTCTTCCCCCACCCCTCCGGAATCCCCCCCCCTCACTGCTACAGGTACACTTTCAGGTCTGATTTATTGGAATAGCCCCTATCACTCTTATCAATTTGATTGATTACTAAATTAAATTGGTCCATTAACTAAACTCTCCCCCTCCCCTCCCACCCAATGTCCCAGCTACTGGCAGGAGAAAGACTCAGTTGATCGGTCATTTGAAGGAAATTCGATTGAAGTGTGTGGAATATTGTTTATTTGAACAATTTAGGGCATTCAAGACAGTGTATGCAATATATGGAAATTGGTAGCTCTTTGGTGGAGAGGAAGGATCTCATAATAGCAAATTCAAGGATATATTGTTTATTTATAAAAAAAGTCAGTTTGTGGGGATTGTATTTCTCTTGCTCATCATTCTCTGCTGTTTGGAAACATGTAGGTCTTGTAAGAAGTAATTACATGGGGCAAACATGGTGCATAACCTAATGTTTGGCAATGCACTCTGGGTGTCTGAACCTAATGTTCGGTTCTTTGTTGGCAATTAACCTATTGTTCTGTTAACTGGTTTTCCATGTCGCCCCCACTTCCTTAAGCTATTGACCGCCTTTAACACCAAATTAAGTAATTAGTTATGTCCTCCCACCATTTTGTGGTAAACTTCTTGAATTTCACATGCTTTTGAATGACATTTCTGGCGCATTCTTCTTTGTCACCCAGACCCTTAAATTACAGTACTGTGTTTTACATAAAAATTATGCCAAGTAACCTAGTGTTCTGCTCTTATCCTGCTGTTCTGCTCCATCTCACCCACTCACGCACACCCTCCCCTTAACTATTGTTCCGCTAACACCACCTTGACATAAAAGTTTATGCAAATTAATTAAATCGATATTCTTCACATGTATGGGGTAGTTTTTTTAATTCGCAGCATCCTATTGGTCGGTGAAATCGATGGAATATAGTTTAAACAGTAGATCGCTAGTAAAAAACACATCCCGCCACCCGACGCCCGACGCCGACGCCGCCGACTCCGCGCACGCCCCCAGGAGTCGGGGTTCACTGTCGGCCCCCACGAAGTGACGATGCGGTGATTGACGAGCTCTACATTTAAACTCATATGTCATAGTGCCGGAATAGCTGATGGCTCTGCATTCCCTTTCGACTGATTCCTCATACTGCAGTCTCGTATGCGATCACTGTTTCGGTGCTAGCCATCCCCAGAAGGTGTTGCTCCTCCACCATAATTCCTTCTCCAACTCAAACAAGCGATGTCAATCAATCATTATGTGGTAACCAACAGTGTACCAGTGGACAGATGGGATGGAAAAGACACCATCGATGTACTGCAACAATGAGCTTCACAGTTGATAGTGTGAACAATTTTAGCAATTTTACAGTAATTTCAACACCAACCAATGATGCGACAGCATGTTTCCCAATTTCAGTATCATAGCTAAACCGTCCCTTCTCTACTTTGTGAGTATCATTGCGAATGTAGATAGATGACTGTGCAGTACGCCCATTCATTGTTGATTTTCAAAACATATATCAACAAAGTATACCAGACAGCACGCTACATATTTCTAGCAACTCAAACATAGTGCATAATTTATGATATATCTCTATGTGGATGGGAGTCACAGAGCATTCTCACAGTCTTAGGATAAAATTAGTGACTGAAAGGCCCCCTTGCACTGTCTTTGAGCAGCCAACCCTGCAGCACCGTTACCGATTTAATTTGCAGCCGACGAGAAGTAGACCGCTACATTCAGTGTCCTCGCCCATCCAGGTACACAACATCTCTCCAGATGCCCCACCGTCGAGGAGGTTGGCACCCCTTATCGGTGTATAGTAACATATTTGAAAGTGTTGTGATGTAATAACAGATGATTAAGAGGAATAAGAAACGGCTGGTTTTTGTGTAAAGGTTCCTCACTTAAAACAGGCCATAATGTTAGATCACTTCAGTTTCCGACCTATTAGTCATATGAAATGTAACGCTGTTAATATTCCAATGTAAGAAATATATGTTCAGTGCATGACGTGCATCCTTCTTCCCGGTTTCTCTGCGATAAACTATGGTAACGAACCGTAAAGTGAAAAAACTACTACCTTGAAATATCGATTCTGTATGATATTTGCACAATATAGTTCTTCAGAGATGGATAACTTCCACTGGACACATCCAATCACAGTTCAGAATGTATACTATGCCCACAACAATCCTATATAAAATGATCGTGAGTAACAGAGAATACCTCTTAGAAGGAAACAGATAAATCCATAGCAGCGGCATTTGACGTGTGAAATTACACTTCATGCCTCCATTAACTCTGTAAACAGGACATCTGTCAAGCAGATGTATCCACGGGGATTGCAATGCCTCACATACACCTATCGCTGACTTTGAATCATCTTAGTTATGTAACTGAAGTCTTGATTTTATTCCCAAGATGCGACAGGGGAATGGAGTACATTGCATAAATCATAAATCATGGCTTGACTGCGTCGTCACTTCGTGGGGTACGACAGTGCACCCTGACTTCTGGGGGCGTGTGCGGAGTCGGCGGCCTCAGCGTCGGGCGTCAGGTGGCGGGATGTGTTTTTTACTAGCGATCTTCTGTTTAAACTATATTCCATCGATTTCACCGACCAATAGGATGCTGCAAATTAAGAAAAAACTACCCCATACCTATGAAGATCAACGACTTATTTAATTTGCATAATTTTTTTTTATATCTACGTGTTGTTAGCAGTACAGTAATTAAGGGGATGGTGTGCGTGAATGGATGACATGGTGCAAAACAGCAAGTTAAGGGCAGAACACTAGGTTAATTTCCATAATTTTTATGTAAAACGCAATACAATACTTTAAGGGGGTGGGTGACAAATAAGAATGCGCCAGAAATGGCGTTCAAAAGCATGTGAAATTCGAAATGTGTACCATAAAATAGTGGGAGGACATAACTAATTACTTAATTTGGTATTAAAGGCGGTATAATAGTTTAAGGAAATGGAGGTGACATGGAAAACCACTTAATAGAACATTAGGTTAAGTGCCAACAAAGGGCCGAACATTAGGTTAAGACACCCATAGTACATTGCCGAACATTAGGCTATGAAACATGTTTGCCCCATGTAATTACTTCTTACAAGACCTACATGTTTCCAAACAGCAGAGAATGATGAGCAAGAGCAATACAGCCCCTATAAACTGAATTTTTTATAAATAAACAATATATTCTTGAATTTGCTGTTATGAGATCCTTCCTCTCCACCAAAGAGCTACCAATTTTCATATATTCCATACACTGTCTTGAATGCACTAAATTGTTTAAATAAACAATATTCCACACACTGCAACCGAATCCCATCCAAATGACCGATCAACTGAGTCTTTTTCCTGCCAATTTCCGGGAGGGACAGTGGGAGGGGAAGTTATTTACCAGAGGGGGAGAGGTTAATTAATTGATCAATTTAATTAAGTAATCAATCAAACTGATAAGAGTGATAGGGGCTATTCCGATAACTCAGACCTGAAAGTGTACCTGTAGCAGCGAAGGGGGGGGGGGGGTTCCTGAGGAGTGGCGGAAAGGGCAGAGGGCAGGGGAACCATAGGTTAAGGACCTGTCAATCAAAAGGATGGATCCCTTTAGCAGAACAGTAGGTAAAGGACCTGTCAATCAAAGGAGAACAATAAGTTAATGACCTGTCAATCAAAGGAGAACAATAGGTTTGCTCCTGAGTACATACCTTGGCCCCAATGTAGGCAATCTGCACTAATAACATGCACCAAAAAGAACTTTGTCCCCATACTGTCTATTACAGAATTCTGTCGCAATAGGTGCTGCAAGGTGAATTTGTCCAAATTATACCATGTTTTGGTAAAAGAAGCACAGTTAAATCTGGCAACAAGAGGAATTTAGCTGTAACTCATAAGTGGTGACGCTTTTTCGAATGAGAAAAGTTTAACAAGTGACACAAAAATAAATCGCCAATTCTGTTGTAATTTTGGTTGAATTCCCATATCATAGAATGAAGGCTTTCATGGCTGGACGACATAGCTGCTGGTAAACCTTTTGGTATGTGAGGTTGTGGTCCAAGGAACTCTTCTGTTCCTGAGGTTTCGTCCAGAATTGCTCTGGACATCCTAAGTGGCGCCACTCCACTCAGTCTTGCCAACTGACCAGCCGGACATCCGAGAGTGATATAAATACCGTAGGAAAAAGGGCATGGTCAAAGTAACACATGATGAGCAAAGGCAATCCGTGTCAGCTCATCATGTTTACTGTGACCACGCCTCCTGTCCTACAGTATTTATGTCACTCTTGGACATCTGACTGGTCAGTCAGCAAGACTCAGAGGAGGAGCGCCTCTGAGGATGTCCAGCGCAGTCCTGGACGAAACGTCATGAACAGAAGAGTTTCTTGGACCACAACCATACATACCAAAAGGTTTACCAGAAGCTGAATCCCCATAACCCACCATATTTTTAACACTGAGTGACTGGAGTGGAAACTTACCAAAGGGTTTTATTCCTGTTCTTCATCTGAGCAATATTAAAATATTGACGAATGTACCCTTCAGGTAGAGAGATGCGCACATGCCAGATGCCAGCCACTGGTTACTCACCTATGGCATGCCAAACTGACAGTGTGTAAATCATGAATAGAATAGTTGCTATTGACAAAAGTAAAAAGTTGATATATCAGACAACATGATGATCAGTGTACTGTCAGCAGCAACAGGGATGCAGAAGCTAGCCAGGTGAGCCTTGTGTGGGGGAAGAGTTCACTTCGTTTGAAAAAACACTGTCATGAATGTAGGCCTGCCTTGTCAGCAATACATTTCAGTATGTTAAATGTATCATGTCATAGACTCTTCCAGAACACTCATACTTTCTTAATAATATCGACTACATTCTTCATTTGTGTAATTACTTTATCGATAATGGTATCATGTATGCAACCATTGAAACGCTTTTTATTTATACTACATGCCATTGAAAACATTGTCATTCTGGAGGGTTTCGTGATTGTTTCTAGTTTACAGTGAAAATATGATATCCACATACATGTCATATATAGTCTTTTATTACATTGATATCCAAGACATCAGAGTAAAACTCATATATTTCAGATCTTCGACGCTTTTTGGCAAGAGCACAAAGGGGATACATCTATGGAAATACCTATTTTTCGAATTTTTGTAATGGATCATACAGAAATATCAACTTAGGCAGCATATGGACATCCTTGTTTCACTGTATAATATTTAAAATTGCTGGCCTTACTTCTTGATCACATGATTTTATGATATTACTTCCTATTTCACTAATCTTGTGATGAACCTGTCTGTGCCTTCTTGCAATTTGAAGATATCATGGACGCAGAAGATATAATCACAGTGGGTAATGGCTCACCAGTCACTGAATTGTGCATCATTCTTGTCAAAGCAAAACAATAACGAAATAAAACAACAAAACATAGATAATTATGTGGAAAATATAATAAACTAATGAAAAATGATGGAGCCCTTAAAAGGCGAAAAAAGAAAGACTACTGAGTGACAACAAAATTCAGTGTACTGTAAAGCTACATTTTTCAGATGGCCTGTACTACAACTGCCCATATGCACTATGCCGAAGTGAGCATATTGCAGGTCTTTCTTCCCACTCCCCACCACACCCCTAACACAGCACTAGAGTGGTGCGAGAAACTGAGCCACAACCAGGCGCAAATTGAGCGTATAGCGCTTGTGGCGCAGCGCAGCACAGGTTTTTTTGTAACTTCATAGGTTCAAATGGGACCGCGCAAAGCGGGATGCGACGCGACGGGGACGCGCCAGATTGTGCAGTGTTGTGGTTGAGGCACAGTTTCTCGCACCACGCACCACTCGAGCACTGCGGAAGGGGTGAGGCGGGAAGAGGGAAGGCAATCCTGCCACATGCTCACTTCATCAGGGCGCACATGGACAGTGGAAGTATTGCCCATCCGAAAAATACGGCCTTACAGTATACTGAATTTAATTATCACTGAGTAGTGTTTCGTTTTTCGCCATTTAAGCACTCCATCTCCTTTCGTTAGTACATAATAGTTTTCAGTTACATATATCTGTATAGTTTTTTCTTCCATTTGTTCTTAGTCAAGAACAATGCACAGTTCAGTAACTGGTGAGCCATTAGCCACTGGGATTATATCTTCTGCCTCCACAATGTTTTCAGCTAGTAAGAAGGGACACACGATTGATTCATCGTGAGGGTAGAGAATAACAAAGTAAGGAATATTATAAAATCACGTGATCTAGAAGCAAGGTAGGAAAGTAAGAGAAAGTTATCTAATTGCTGCCTGTTATGCTGGCGTATCTCTACGATCTGTTGCAAAAAAGTAAAGAAGGCTTAATTTTCACTTGTATGACCTCTATCTGCTCCCGATAAAAAGCGTCCAAGCTATGAAGTACATCAGTTTCGCTATCATTCCTTGGATATGGATGTAATAAGAACCATTATATCACATACAAGCAAACATCACATTTCCACTGCAAGCGAGAAACAGTCAAGAAGTCCTCAGAATAACAGTGTTTCAATTGGCTCATTGTGATGAGAAAAAGCATTTCGGTTGTTGCATACACACTATCAGCATTAATAAACTAATTATACAAGAAGCTATACAAATGAAGAAATCGTCTGTATTATTCTGAAAGTATGAGTATCCTGAAAGAGTGTGGTGATCTGATATATTTAATTTCTTGAAATGTATTGCTGACAAGGGCAGGTCTACTTCCACAACAATGTTTCTCTAACGACATGAACTCTCCCACTCACAAGGCACACCTGGCTAGCTTCCACATTCCTGTCATGCACATTATTTTCAGCTGCTAACAATACACTGACCATTGTATTGTGAGACAGACCATTTGTTTACTTTTCTTAATAACAACTATTTATTTCATGAATCACACATTGTTAGTTTGGCAAGCAGCAGGTGACAAACCAGCATCTGGCATGTGCCTGTCATTCCACCTGAAGTGAACGCTTGTCATTATTTTAGTACTGTTCAGAGGAAGAAAAGGAATAAAATCCTTTGGTAAGTTCCCATTCCAGTCGTTAAGTGTTAAAAAAATTATGCGCTATGGGGATTGTACCAAAATTCCAACAGAATTATCAATTTATTTTTGTGTTAATTGTAAACCTTTTCTCATTTGAAGAAGCAGCACCATCTATGAGTAACGGCCACATTTCTTTTGTTGACAGGTTTAATTGTACTTCTTTTGCCAAAACACAATATAATTTGCACAAACTCATTTTGCAGCAGCTATTACGACCGAATTCTGAAACAGAATGTTTCATTAAACAAGTAACTGGCGACCAGAGAACTCAATAAATTACAAAAAGCCTCATTGTGTTGGTTTGCTGTAACATAAGAGAAGAAATATCATGTTTATTTTCATACTAGGAAACTTTTGTTTCACTAGTTGTCAATAACTCTTCAAGAATTACAGTCACTGGAATGAAAAATACAATAGAAAGTACAATTTCTGATATATCGTCATAGATAAGAAAGCTCCATGAGTTGAAGAATTGGCAAATTACTCTCCTCCTTGTGTGCTACCATTCGACAAAATCTCGTTTCGATGTCTCGAGTGGTTTAGGAGATACGACAGATGTGAATATTTCATTCCCTAGGGTGTGAGATCCGGAGTGATGCGCTACATAGGATCCATTTCCTCGAGATCGTAGATGGATAGAGACTTTCTCCCAAGTAACAAAGAAAAATTCAATATGTGAGTTACGTTTCGTACACAGCAACATATGGTGTAATATGCAGAAAACGCAAAATCATAGTGAACCCTATTTTTCATTGCACTCTTTTCGAATTTTGTGTAATATCTTACTTAAATGTGTATATCACCAAAAATATGACAATTAGCGAGATAATAGGCACTTCACTTTGAAGCTGACATATAACGCTACAAGCAAGGCAAAAACCAAATATTTTTACGAAATAGTTTCTGTAAAATCGTTTGAGGCAGATTATAGGGTGCACTTACTTCGATTCTGTCAGCGTAGAGCGCTGCCAACAGACGTGTGCAAATTAAGCATATGCATCTCAATATGCGTTGGACCAGCGGGACACATGAGGAACGTGCGTGTAACGTTTTAGTGTCGTGTCACGTGACATGTGCTATAAGTGTCTTAATTTGCTCTGAGCCTAAGGCGCGCACTGGTGATTTTCCGTCGCGCGATTTATTTGTCGCAAGAATGAAACACAGTGGCTTGAATAGGAGCGCGCGCACATGCGACAAAAAAGTAGCGGCGATTTAAAAGACGCAACCGGCCCTATCTCATGCGCGACGCGATTGTCGCAGGTGTGGAATGATTCACAGGCACTGGCATGGGCCCGCGCGCACTAGCGACGCGATTAGTATCAGTCGCTCTCGCTCTGTGTTGCATACACACAAGTTCAGTGCGCCAGCAGCATGTCTGATACCGGGATTTGCACTACGGATGACATTGTAAGTTGTGATGTCGATTCGGAAAGACTAATTGCAGAAGTAGAAAAGCGACCAGCTCTCTACAACAGGAAATTAAAAGAATACAGTGATCGCACTTTGAAAGAGAAACTATGGGGAGAAGTATGCTGCAGCCTAATTCGGAACTAGACTGAACTGCCTGGACCAGCAAAGACTAACAAAGGTATTTCATGGTTCACTCATTTTATTCATTCATGTAGATATCACAGTTACAACAATTTAAATTTTTTCATATTGCCAAGATACTGATCCTTGTGGAGTCACAAAGTAGTTTGCAAAATAATCCCTTATCTGCATACCACACGCATCAGCTCTTATTCCTACAGGCTCACAGCCTTGCAGAAGGCATTCGTACGACTCATCCTCAGTTCGTACACCGTCATTTCGTCTTACGAAATTATTCAGAATACAACATGCTTTTATCATTATGTTTGAAAAAACAACATCCACATCCATAGGTCGATGAAATATTCTCCATTTGTTAGCCAAAATCCCCAAAGTACATTCCACCATTCTACGAGCACGACAACGTCTATAATTAAAAACACACCGTTTCATTGTCAGGTTTTTCTTCGAGTACGGCCGCAGAATATGTCTAGAGAGTGCAAATGCTTCATCTCCTACAAAATTAAAAGGTCGAGGCTCTCCTTCCTCGTCGTGTGGTAATTTTTGAAGATTTGGAATGTTTAACTGATTAGATTTCAGTTTTTGATAGAAGTTGGATATCTTGTACACATCAGAATCCCCATTGGCTCCGTACGAGCCCACGCCTCCTTCAGTGAAACAATAGTCAGCGTCCACTACGGCCAAAAGTATTTTCGAAAAATAATTTTTGTAATTATAAAACTCTGAGCCACTGTCAGCAGGCTTCTTCAGTCTCACATGTTTCCTGTCCACAGCACCAATGCACTTTGGAAAGTCAGTTCTGTCTAAAAACTGTTTGGCAATAATCTTCCAATCATCTTCAGTGGCTCCCAGTAGATATTCGTAGTGTAATGAGTGAAAGCTATTTCCAGTTGCAAGGTATCTGGAAGTATTAATATTCAGTAAGAGCATTAATATTTATTCATGTAAGTATTAAGGTAAATACTTACGATAAATTATATACAGTGATAATTTCATTTGTGACAAGTAAAGAAATTCAATGGAAGTGGAAAAATCTGAAGGACTGCTTCGCGAGAGAACTGGCATCACAGAAAAAATCTTCGTCTGGCGAGGCTGCAAGAAAACGGAGGAAATATCTATACTTCCATGCAATGTTATTTCTGCTCCCTCAAATGGAAGACAAACCGACCACCAGCAACATCGAAATTATGCCCTGTATCACAGGAAACAAGGAAGTAGGTTCTCCCCCCAGTTTGTCTTAAAAAAAAACAACGATACTACACAGAGCACAAAAGTACATCTTACGAAAAGAGAAGCCAAGAAAGTTACGTCCTACAAGGAATCTCTATTAAATATATTAAAAGACAGACAAAAAGGAGAAGTTAACGAGGATAAGATTTTCCATTAATGCTTGTCCCCATGCTGGTGAAGTTAAACGAAGAACAGAAACATTACGCGAAAATAGAAATACTGAATGTGATGAGGAATGCCAGATATTATCAGCTTTCACCGATTTTTCCACAGCATCCGAACATGTGTTATAACACAAGTCAAGCGACTTACAACACCACTCAAACAACTTATTCTCCAGGATCTTCATTCGTTCAACCGTATTCTTCAAATGTCCCAAATGAAACGGAACCTACACAAAATTTGTTCGTGTGCCCCTCTACTGACAACCGCAACAAGACCACAGAAACCTCTATGCGCAACATGGTTTTCCAGTTTTCTCATGAAACAAGTTCGCCAATTTCGACTTTCAGTAGTGATTTTCTTGATGTATCTGATGGGTAATGTAAAATGGCAACAACAATTTTAGAATGAAATGGTTCTCTTGATGTATCTAATCAATAATGTAAAAGGGCAATAAAAGCTGTTGAATGAAATAATGTGTGCTCACCTCAAAGTCACTGATAAGCGCTCCTCAGGTGGTATATACTTCCTCCATGTCGTATCTTGTTTTGTTATATTCGGTCCCACTGTCTGAAGCAGTGTGTCAAAACTATTCTTACTCATTCGATACTATTGAAAGAATTTATTTTGGTGATTTTGGTAACTCTTCGTGTAATTTGTAAAACTGCCCTTTCACTAGTCTTTGACTTACAATCGGATGCACCCATTAACGACATTTGCGCTGTTTTCTCGCTCTTCTTCGCAGTAAAAGCGCCACCAAACAAGCTGTTTCGATGGAATCCATGCTGGTACTGAGAGTAGTTGCGATTTTCCTGCCGCTGTGTGCGCACCACAATGTACTTCCGCGACAGCGACTGTTCAGTCGCGCCGACTGAAAAATCGCCTGTGCGCGCCTAGCCTAAGGCCGCGTCCTACGTAAACGACAGAAGCGATCGAAGTGCGCGACAGCTTCAGGTGACAAAACACAACCGCGCCTTTGAATGCTGCTCTAAATCATGAACAGAAAATGAGGTGCACCAAACGTTTCCCTAATATTTTTTTATTTCATACTTTTAGACAAATCATTACACATTTAACTTTATTTTCCAAAATTTTGCATGCTTTACTTTTACAGACTGTTTAGATTAATTGAAATGCATGACCTTGACATTGACTGCTGATGAATTACGTTTGCAACATCAAATATCTGTAAAATTTCATGGTTCATTGTAATTTATTAGGAATTAAATGTGTGTGATGTACTGGGATAGGTGTGAAGATCAAGTTCTTTGGCAACACATTAAAAATATACTTATCAATGCAGTGTAAACAGTATACATAAAACTTAGTATACAGAACTGTAACTGAGTCAGCAAAAATATAACAACAGCCTGGAATTGTACCCAAGACCTTTTCCCTGAACTGTAATGCTACCCCTACTCCACAGCTAGCTGTATTTTTCTGTTGCCCATCTGTATACTTCTGTTTGTATTTAGCGTAGTTAATCATGTAGTAGTAATTCCTTCGAATTTATTGGCAGTTAAAAGTTCTTGATCAAGTAAGAAAACATTAGTATTTAATTTATTGATGAGATAGTTGAATGCTCCTCTGCTAATTCAAGTGTATTTGAAGAATTTGTCTGGTGATCTTTGTAGTTGTTGATATTTATGAAATTCTCCATGGAGATTTCTCCCTTTGTACATTTCATGCTAAGCATTCCTTTTGGCTTTATATTCTTAAGTAAACCTAATTATGTAGCCTTACTCTCTAACTAGGTATTCTACAGGTTAGGGACACCGTTTCATAGAAACAGCTGCTTGGCTCTCAAAAGCCATCTTGTAGCGCGATATGGTCGCTCGCACGCAGGACATCAAGCTTTTCACCCGATGCTGCTGCTTGCCGCTGGAGTGTCACATATCCAGAAGTCGCTCGCTTCTGTCGCTCACTTAGGACACAGCTTAAGGCTAAGTGCTAATTGCGACGCATATAGCATTTGTGACGTGACACGAAACTACACCGTGACGCGCACGTTCTGCACATGTCATGCAGTTCCTGTGCATATTGTGACTGTAAACATACTTCACATGCGCCGATTGGCTACGCTCTGCGTTAACAGAACCGAATCGCGCGCACTCTGTAATCTTTCTCAAACGATTATACAGAAACTATTTAGTGAAAATATTAGATTTTTACCTTACTTGTAGAGTTATGTGCCATCTTAGTGGCGAAGTGCCCATTATCTCACTAATGGTAATACTTATTGTGATATACACATTTTAGTAAGACACTATGCAAAATTCAAAAAGTTTGCAATAAAAAGTAAGGGTCGCTCTTATTTTGCGTTTGGTGCGTATTACACCAAATGTTGCTCTGTATGAAATTTAGCTAACATGTTGAATTTTTGTTTGGACAAGTGAGGAGGTCTCTATCTGTCTACGATCTCAAGAAAATGGATTCTATGTAGAGCATTCACTCCCGATCTCACCCTCATGGAATTGAAATATTCACAACATCCTTCATATCTCCGAAAGCGCTCGAGACATCGAAATGAGATTTTGGCTAATGACGGCACACAAGGAGAAGAGCACTTTGTCAGTTCGTAAACACACTGAACTTTCTTATCTATGACGATATATCAGAAATTGTACTTTCTATTTAATTTTTTCATTCCAGTGACTGTAATTCTTTAAGAGCTTTCCACAGGTATTGAAAGAAGAGTTTCCTAGTACGAAAATAAAAATGAAATTTCTTCTCTTATGTTACTGCAAACCGACACATCGCGGTTTTTCATAAGTTATTCAGCTCTCTGGTCGCCAGTTACTTGTTTAATGAGACACTGTTTCAGAATTCTGTCATAATACCTGATGAAAAAATGAGTGTATGCAAATTACAGTGTTTTGGCAAAATAAGTACAATTAAATATGTCAAAAAGAGAAATGTGGTCGTTACTCATAAATGGTGATGCATCTTCGAAAGATAAAATGTTAACAATTGATACAAAAATAAATTCTGTTGGAATTTTGGTTCAGTCCCATAACCAATCGTATTTTAAACAATGAGCGACTGGAATGGAAACTTACCAAAGGATTTTACTCCTTTTCTTCATCTGAACAGTACTAAAATACTGTCGAGTGTACGCTTCACGTGGAATGACAGGCACACGCCAGATGCTGGTTACTCACCTACACCTTGCCAAATTGTCAGTGTGTGATTAACGAAATAAATAGTTATTAGTGAGAAAAGTAAACAATTGATCTGTCTCACAACACAATGGCCAGTGTATTGTTAGCAGCTGAGAATAATGCGCGCAATAGGAATACGGAAGATAGCCATGTGTGCCTTGTGAGCAGGAGTTCGGAAAATATTGTCATAAAAGTAGATCTGCCTTTGTCAGCAGAACATTTCAACAAATTAAATATATCATATCACCACACTCTTTCAGTATACTCATACTTTTGGGACAATACCGACCACTACTTCATTTACGTAGCCTATAGTATAATTAGCTTACTAATGCTGGTAGTGTGTATGCAACCATTGAAATGCTTTTCCTCATCACTATGAACCAATTAAAAGATCATTACTCATGAAGGCTTCTCGGCTGTTTCTAGTTTGCAGTGGAAATGTGATGTCCACATGTACGTAGAAGATGTCTCTTATTACATCCATATCTAAATAATGATAGTGAAACTTATGTACTTCCTATCTTAGACGCTTTTTGTCAGGAGCACAAAGGGGTCATACCTGTGGAAATTACGCATTTCCGACTTTTTGTAACAGATCGTAGAGATACGTCAGCATAACGTGCAGCAAGTACGTAACCTTGTTTTACTTTCCTGCCTTGCTTCTAGATCACATTGATTTTATAATATTCCTTACTTCCTTATACACTACCCTTATGATGAATCGTTTGTCCTTCTTAAGATCTGAAAACATTACGGAGCCAGAAGATATAATTCCAGTGGCTAATGGCTCACCAGTTATTGAACTGTGCATTGTCCTTGACGAAAGAACAAGCAGAACAAAAACCTATACCTATACAGATATACACTCCTGGAAATTGAAATAAGAACACCGTGAATTCATTGTCCCAGGAAGGGGAAACTTTATTGACACATTCCTGGGGTCAGATACATCACATGATCACACTGACAGAACCACAGGCACATAGACACAGGCAACAGAGCATGCACAATGTCGGCACTAGTACAGTGTATATCCACCTTTCGCAGCAATGCAGGCTGCTATTCTCCCATGGAGACGATCGTAGAGATGCTGGATGTAGTCCTGTGGAACGGCTTGCCATGCCATTTCCACCTGGCGCCTCAGTTGGACCAGCGTTCGTGCTGGACGTGCAGACCGCGTGAGACGACGCTTCATCCAGTCCCAAACATGCTCAATGGGGGACAGATCCGGAGATCTTGCTGGCCAGGGTAGTTGACTTACACCTTCTAGAGCACGTTGGGTGGCACGGGATACATGCGGACGTGCACTGTCCTGTTGGAACAGCAAGTTCCCTTGCCAGTCTAGGAATGGTAGAACGATGGGTTCGATGACGGTTTGGATGTACCGTGCACTATTCAGTGTCCCCTCGACGATCACCAGTGGTATACGGCCAGTGTAGGAGATCGCTCCCCACACCATGATGCCGGGTGTTGGCCCTGTGTGCCTCGGTCGTATGCAGTCCTGATTGTGGCGCTCACCTGCACGGCGCCAAACACGCATACGACCATCATTGGCACCAAGGCAGAAGCGACTCTCATCGCTGAAGACGACACGTCTCCATTCGTCCCTCCATTCACGCCTGTCGCGACACCACTGGAGGCGGGCTGCACGATGTTGGGGCGTGAGCGGAAGACGGCCTAACGGTGTGCGGGACCGTAGCCCAGCTTCATGGAGACGGTTGTGAATGGTCCTCGCCGATACCCCAGGAGCAACAGTGTCCCTAATTTGCTGGGAAGTGGCGGTGCGGTCCCCTACGGCACTGCGTAGGATCCTACGGTCTTGGCGTGCATCCGTGCGTCGCTGCGGTCCGGTCCCAGGTCGACGGGCACGTGCACCTTCCGCCGACCACTGGCGACAACATCGATGTACTGTGGAGACCTCACGCCCCACGTGTTGAGCAATTCGGCGGTACGTCCACCCGGCCTCCCGCATGCCCACTATACGCCCTCGCTCAAAGTCCGTCAACTGCACATACGCTTCACGTCCACGCTGTCGCGGCATGCTACCAGTGTTAAAGACTGCGATGGAGCTCCGTATGCCACGGCAAACTGGCTGACACTGACGGCGGCGGTGCACAAATGCTGCGCAGCTAGCGCCATTCGACGGCCAACACCGCGGTTCCTGATGTGTCCGCTGTGCCGTGCGTGTGATCATTGCTTGTACAGCCCTCTCGCAGTGTCCGGAGCAAGTATGGTGGGTCTGACACACCGGTGTCAATGTGTGCTTTTTTCCATTTCCAGGAGTGTATGTAACTGAAAACCATTATGTATTAACGAAAAGAGATGGAGTGCTTAAATGGTGAAAAACAAAACACTACTCAGTAACAATAAAATTCATTACACCGGAAGGCGGATTTTTCGGATGGGCAATATTTCCGCTGCCCATATGCGCCAAGCCGAAGTGAGTATGTGGCAGAACTGCCTTGCCTCTCCCCGCCACACCCCTCCTGTTGTGCTTGCGTGGAGCGCGGCGCGTGTCGCCTCCCAGTCGCGTCGCGCTGCAGTTTGCGCGGTCCCATATGCACCTGTGAAGTTAACAAAAAAGCGCGCCGCGCCACACGCATCTCAATATGCGCCTAGCGTAAGGATAAGGGCAAATTCAGACACGTATAACACGTGTGATGTGACACGACACTACAGCGCGACGCTCACGTTCTTCACATGTCGCACGGGTCCAACGCATATTGAGACCCATACACATACGAGTACTTTGCACGTATCGTTTGGCGATGCTCTGCGCTACAGAAAGGCAGTGCACGCACACTGTAATCTTTCTCAAAGTATTTTACAGAAACTATTCATTAAAAATATTTCGTTTCTACCTTGCTTGTAGCGTTATATGTGTGGTGTCACCGCCAGACACCACACTTGCTAGGTGGTAGCTTTTAAATCGGCCGCGGTCCGTTTAGTATACGTCGGAACCGCGTGTCGGCACTATCAGTGATTACAGACCGAGCGCCGCCACACGGCAGGTCTAGTCTAGAGAGACTCCCTAGCACTCGCGCCAGTTGTACAGCCGACTTTGCTAGCGATGGTTCACTGTCTACAAACGCTCTCATTTGCCGAGACGACAGTTTAGCATAGCCTTCAGCTATGTCCTTTGCTACGACCTAGCAAGGCGCCATATTCAGTAATTAGAATGAATTCTGAACAGAGAATATTGTGAATCATGTACCGTCAAGAGCGACGTTCATCATTAATCGATTAAAGTTAAGTATCAAACTAATTACGTCCGCTTTCTGAATTCTCATTCCTTGTCATGTTCCAGACCTCACGTCAGTATAGTTCCTCACTCCTCACGCCGGCTTGCGTGGGCTAAAACGCGTGCATTTCGGCCTCCTCTAGTAAAACGGTGTTGGCTCTTCAGCCAACACAACAATATGTCAGCTTCGTGGCGAAGTGCCCTTCATCTCGCTAATGGGCATACTTATTGTGGTATACACATTTTAGTAATACGCTACAAAAACAAAAGTTATGGGGCGCTGTGATATTGCGTTTGGCGCGTATTACACCATATGTTGCTGTGTATGAAATTTAGCTAACAAGTCGAATTTTTCTTTAGACTTGTGAGAAAGTTTCTATCTGCCTCCGATAGCGAGAAGATGGATCCTATGTATCGCATTCACTCCCGACCTCACGCCCGCGAGAATGAAACATTCACAACATCCCTCATATCTCCTAAACCGCTCGAGACATAGAAACGAGAGTTTGGCGAATAATAGCACACAAGGAGGAGAGTATTTTGCCAATTCGTAAACACAAGCAACTTTCTTACCTATGGCGATATATCAGTACAAAAATGGTTCAAATGGCTCTAAGCACTATGGGACTTAACATCTGAGGTCATCAGTCCCCTAGAACTTAGAACTACTTAAACCTAACTAACCAAAGGACATCACACACATCCATGCCTGAGGCAGGATTCGAACCTGCAACCGTAGCGGTCGCGCGGTTCCAGACTGAAGCGCCTAGAACCGCTCGGCCACAGCGGCCGGCCGATATATCAGTAGTTATACTTCCTTTTTTTTATTTTTTTTACTCCAGTGACTGTAATTTCTTAAGAGTTAGCGAAAGCTAGTGAAACAAGATTTTCCTAATATGAAAATAACCACGAAATTTCTTCTCTTATGTTACTGCTAACCGACACTATGAGGTTTTTCGTAAGCTGTTGAGGTCTCTGATTGCCAATTACTTGTTTAATCAGGCACTACGTTTCAGAATTCTGTCGCAATAACTGCTGTGGGGTGAGTTTGTGCGAATTACACTGTGTTTTGGCAAAAGAAGTACAATTAAACCTGTCAACAAGAGAAATGTGGCCGTAACTCATAGATGGTGGTGCTTCTTCAAATAAGAAAAGATTAACAATTCTTACAAAAATAAATTCTGTGGTTAAAAGCCTGACTTGTAAAAGTTTCCCCAGTCGCCAGGAGACGTAATGTTACAACCAGCCTGCATCCAGGCGGTATGATCACAAAACTTATAAACATATGATTTAATTCTTACTTTCGAGAACGGGAGACAGCCTCCCTCATGACTGTGTCACACTTGCTAATTCCATCTTCTATCACAGACAGCAGCTTCTCGAAACAGGCCATTTCCATCCTCACAAAGTTCGGAAATTCTTGCAGATCTTTCGACCTCAGTTCTTTCTTAAGGATACAGGATACTTATAAATGACGGGAAAATTGAAATTTTTTATGACTTTATTAAATTCTATAGTCTTACCGGTACCTGGATATACACATTATAGGGTTTCCAATGAAAAATGACCTATTTATACCAAATTTTAAAGTTATGGTCATGTATGCCGCCACACCCCCTTTATTTCTGTTACAGAAACCAGTATTATTTCGCAAAGAACTATGAACATTCTGTTTCCAGCGATTATACGTATGATAGATACATTGTATATTTTGGTTACTGTGCAGGCTTCTTGGGCTGTAAATGATTATCTTGGTCTTGCGGTAGCGTACTCGCTTCCCGCGCATGGGGTCCCGGGTTCCATTCCCGGCGGGGTCGGGGATTTTCTTTGCCTCGAAATGACTGGGTGTTGTGTGTCTTTCATCCTCATTCACTGGCAAGTCGCCGTAGTGGCGTTAAAGAACTTGGGGAGCGGCGGCCGAACTGCCCCGCGAGGGGTCTCCCAGCTAACCAATGCCACGAGCCGTGTGGGAGGAGAGCGTGAGGCAAATCCTGGAATGCTTATGCTGAAGTCTTGAAGCGACGTCGGCGGTCGTAGTCGTCGGCTGGTGCGGGAGCGCTGGTGTGGAAGGATGTCGTCGGCAGGGAACCTAATGATCACTTTCCCATTTGGCCTAACGTAAGCACGTAGGTTGCCACACGTAGCACTTAGAGAGGTTTTGAAATGTTTCACTACACGTTGTGACAAACCACCTAACGAGTCACACGAATCATCACACACAAGCAGCACTAATGCGGTATCACCACTAACGACGACAGATAAACCACAAATGACATTAGAATGAACATGGGTAGAGAGCTCTTAAGTGGCGCCTGCTAACGGAGAGGTATGCTGAGCCGGTGGGGTGGGGAAGCCGTAGCACGGTGAGGGCGGTGTGCTGCGAGTAGAGGGGTGAGTGTCAGACGGTAAGGTCTGAGTGGGCGTAGCAGGAACCTGCGGGCTGCACCAGTTATAAGAGCTGTGCAGTGTGCTGTCGCACGAAGATGGAACTGTTATACTAGAGCCCTGGGTGTTGGGGCCTCTGCTATGGGAGCCGGGAGGTGGAAAACCCCGGAATGAGTGTGGGCTCGTTGACGGTGCCAGTGTAGGCGTGAGTTTACTCGAATCATGAGCAGAATAAGAAGGCTGAGGGTGGCCAGAGAGCGTGGTCTCTTCAATGGTGGGTGAGGTAGGGGAAAACTCGATGTGAGCAGGTTTAACCCTGTTGAGGGAGATAGTAGTTACTGAGTCCTTAATTCGTTTGGCAACTCTGTACGGGCCTGTGTAAGGGGGCTGTAATGGGGCTTTTACAGTGTCGTCGCGAAGGAACACAAATTCGCAAGTGTCGAGCGCCTTGGGAACATATGTGTGCGGCGGAGTGTGTGGAAGGGGGCGGGGGTTGAAGCTTGTCACAGTGCAACCTCACGTGTTCTAACAACGACAGCGGTTCGGACGGTTTGGCGACTGGAGTAGGAGCAACAAGTTCGCCTGGCAGTGTAAGGGACTGGCCGTAGATGAACTCGGCCACTGAGCCTTAAGGTCTTCCTTGAAAGTGGTCCGCAAACCGAGTAAGACAAATGGCAGGGCTTCCGTCCAAAGGAGGCCATGGCAACGTAGGGCCGTCTTAAGCGTCCTATGCCAATGTTCCATGAGGTCGTTGCTTTGGTGATGGTACCCTGTTGAATGAATTTTCTTCATGCCGCACAGCCTACATAGCTCAGAAAACAAGGCAGACTCAAATTGATGGACTTGGTCGGTCGTCAAGTAAACAGGGCAGCCAAAGCGTGAAATCCAAGTGTCTATGAAGGATCGTGCCACTGATTTGGATGTAATATTGGGTAGCGGGGCAGCTTCCACCCAACGAGAGGTTCTGTCTATAATAGATAGCATGTATCTGTAACCCTCGGAAGGGATAAGGGGGACCACCAAGTCGACGTGAACGTGCTGGAAGCGACTGGGAGGAGCGATGAAGCTGCCTAGTGGGGGCGATGTGTGCCGTAAAACTTTATTTTGTTGGCACGGAATGCAGGCATAGGCCCAAGGTTGGCAGTCGCGACGCATGTCGCGTCAGACGAAGCGCTCTGAAATAAGTCTGATAGAGGCTCTCACACCTGGGTGGGCTAGGTTGTGTACTTTGTCGAAAACATGTCTCTGTAGAGGTTTGGGTATGAAGGGACGCAGTGTACCAGTTGATTGGTCACACCAAACCTCGCCTATGACACCGGGACAAATAGATCGCACAGGTTTGAGTGACGAGCTGTGATCGGAAATAAGGTCCATAGTGTCCGTGACGGCAGACTGCAGTTAAGGAAAGGAGGCCTATCAGAGTTATGAGAGCGTCGACTTGAGGCAAAAAATCTGTGACCACATTATCTGCACCCTTGATGTATCGTATGTCAGAGGTAAATTGCAATACAAAGTCCAAATGACGGAAGCGTCTAGGTGGAAGGTCAGTCGGGGGTGTTCTTTACAGCAGCAACCAAAGATTTATGGTCGGTTAAAATGTAAAAGTCCCTACCCTCAACCTCGGCGCGAAAGTGTTTCACAGCCTCGTAAACTGCCAAGAGCTTCCTATCAAAGGCTGAGTACTGTTTTTGAGCGCCGTTGAACTTCTTAGAAAAGAACGGCAAAGGAGAGGTAGTATCTCCGACAGTTTGGCTGAGGACAGCACCTACTGCGGTATCACTGCCATCCGCGGTAATAAAAAACATAGTGTCTGGATGCGGGTGGGCATCAGTCACTGCGTTTGCTAGTAGGTGCTTCAGTTTGTCAAAAGCTTGTTCCATGGCAGGGGTCCAGCGGGCCGAGCGGATACCGGTCGTATTTTTGCCAGCAAGGGCGTCTGTTGGGGGAGCCTGAACCTCGGCTGCGGCAGGCAAGTGCTTCCTATAATAGTTAACTGTTCCGATAAACCTGCGCAGCTCCTTAAACAGGTTTGATTTTATCTTCGGGAGAAGTGAGGCCCTTAGCTGACTCAATGTAGCCTAGGAATCTTACCGAAGTCTGGTGCAACTGGAGCTTCTTATTATTCAGTCCAACACCAGCAGCGGTAAGAGTGTCTTTAACGATCTGCAAATGTTCCTTGTTCTTTTGCAAAGTAGGACTAAAATTAGAATGTTGTCCAAGTAAACGAAATAAAAATCCAGATGAAACAACACCTTGTTTATGAATCTCTGCCAAGTTTGTGCACCGTTGCGGAGGCCAAAGGGTATGAACCGGTACTGGAAAAGGCCGAAAGGTGTTGCAACAGCTGTCTTTTCAATATCCTCTAGTGCCATCGGAATTTGATGATAGGCCCTCCTACAGTCCACTACCGAGAAATATTTGGCGCCTGCAAGAGCATGGTTAAAATCCGCGACGTTAGGAACTGGGTACTTGTCTATGATAGTACGAGAGTTCAACTTAGTATAGTCGCCCAACCATACGCCAGGTGCCGTCGCTTTTTGTTACAAAGTGGATAGACGAGGCCCAGCATCCGGCAGATGGTTCGATGACGCCGGCTGCTAAGAGATCGTCTATTTGTTCGTGAGCCACTTTCATGAGTTCTGGCTTGAGACGGCGTGTTCGGCAACAGATAGGCGGTCCGTCATGCAAGCAAAGTTTGTGGGCGTTGCCGCGACGCGGTACACGAGGCGACTGTCTGTGGTATCGTGTGTGCGGCGGCCGCTAGTTTGGGTTGTGGCGCGGATGGCGAAAGTTTGCATAAGTGCCAACTGTTGGGTGGCTGGGAGTGACAAACAAGTGAGCTACGTGAAACAAGGTTGGTACACTGTTTATTAGTAACCGAAGTCGCCGCTGTCGAGCTTGGTGGCGGTAGCGGGCGCGAACGAACAGCTGATGGCAGTAAATCAAAAACATTAACCTGCGCGTAGGATATTAGCTGCCCAAGCGAGGAGGGGGATGAATGTGCGCTCGAATGAACACAGTTAGAGCTGGCGGGAGCGCGGACACTGTACAGTTTATGTTTCACACGGTCACAAATGCACTCGGGCGCCAGAATACTGTAGTGGTACCGACTAACCTTGTGTGTTGCTGAGGCGTCGTCTGCTGCAAGCTGCTGCCGTGCCGAAGATAACTTGTTACTTAAGTTGTTCCAAGCGCAGGCGTGTAGACTCGACACGCTCCGTGAGCCACTTATTGGTCCATGACAAGAGCTCGGAGGAGGGGTTATTACACTTCCTAGCCAGGTGGACCTGTTTAGCAGTGCTATTGACAGTTGACAAAGCACATGGGATGTGTTCCTGTGTAGGGTGGTAGAACACTGTATTCTTGACGATTTCAGGCCACAGTTTGTGGTGTCGTAGAAAGTAGATGCCCAAAATGGGATCGTTGATGTCAGCCACCAGGAAGGACCACTTCAGGTTGCACTCAGGTGAGAGTGACACTGCATATGAAGTAGAACCTAAACTAGACAAACTAGATGAGTTTACAGCACGCAGGACAGTTTTGTGTAGTCAGATCTTTTCGGTAGCAAGACGAGATGGAAGTAGGGAAACATCTGCGCCCGTGTGCCAGAGTTGAAGTCGCGGACGTAGATTCGTCCATTCGAAGCATTAGTGTCGGACACAGAATGGAGCGTGGGGCGGCGCCTGTTGTTTACGTCGCAGGAGGTGGCGCCGCTGCCTACCTGTGGTTGACGTTTGTGTAGGAACACGGCGGTTTACAATTGCGTGCTTGTTCCCCGAATTTTGCATGGAAGAACCAGTATTTATGGGCGGACATCTGCTCCTGCGAGTGGTCAGACGGCGGCGGCCCAGAATGTTCTGCGAAGTCAGATGTGCTGTTGTTGTGCGGATGTGAAGGTGCTGGTAGTGCAGCGAGCTCGACAGACTTAGATTTAGTGGGGCATCCACGTTGGGGCCCTGGTTGTGGTTGAAAACTGGCGTAGCTGCCAGACTGCTGGGCACGGCGTTCACGTAGTAGAGCGGAGTAGGCTCGGTCGCGGCGCGCAAGCGTTCGCTATTTGGTCTATCTTTGTAGGCGGAGATGGCCACTTGGAGAGACAGATGCAGCTTTTCCGTCCAAATCTCGGTGAGCGTGGTGTCTGGCATGTCGCATTCACCGACGAGAAGTCGAAGGCATCGCCACAGCTGGGACGGAGATCTGTCGCCGAGGCATTCCTCATAGACGAGCTGTCGAACGTTTTCTCTTCTTGTCTTGGAGACACGTTCCAGTATTGCTTGTTTAGCTGTAGCGTACTTCTCGTTTGGAGGAAGTGACTTAACCAAGTTTGAAAGACGTATACATTGCCGGCGATGGGCGAGGCATGACAGAATCTCTGACCAGAGAGTAGTTTATCGTTAGCTGTTGCTAGTCTGCACTTGACCACGCGAGTCGACAGTAGTAGTTGTGAGTCGTCAGTCCGTGCTACTCCGTGCTAGTCGGCAGGAGTCGGCATGCATCGGCTGTGTGCTCTGCTCGTGACTCTGGTCAGGACTCTGGAGGATGAGTATTGTTGTAGAAGGTAAGGAAGCAGCCTTGCGCATATTTTATAATGTATGTTAATTGTAATTTAATTTGTTCAAAGAAACGCCCCAATAATAATTTTTATAATATAAAGCAACTCTTTTAAAGAAAAGCATTCATTTCAATTTTAAGAATATTTCAAATGCATGATAATTCCTTCCTATAATAAAAAAACAATATACGCTAGCATTGCACGAAGCTGTGTCGAAAAATTCCAACTTAAGAGCAGATATAATTGCGGTTTTTATTGAGGTAAGAATTTTTGCTTTTTTATTCAGAATACAGGGCCGAAGGGCAGCGCTGCTGTCCTCAAAAAATTTATCAGGTTACTAAACTTTTTTATTATTTTTGGTGTTTAGGAATTTTTCTATTCCGAACTTGATACTAAATGAGAAAAGAATTTTGTGGGAATATTAAGTGTGAATGCATTCTTTGCACAGAGACTATAAATGGGAGCCAATTTTGTTCAGAGGTTACATTAAAATCAATTTTGTTCAGAGGTTACAATATTTAAAAATTCATTTAATTGTAAGTTATTATATATTTGTGGGAAGATTACTACTGGCTCACATTCTCATTATTTGCGGGGAGGTTACACTTGGCTCACATTCACATTGTTCATTCATCATTATTTGCGGGGAGGTTACAAGTTATAAATTAAATAGACTCGGTCGTGAAGGTGGGTCATGAGGCACGTGAAACGGGCATTGTCATCAATGGTACAGACACTGAAAGTTTGCTCGACCAGGTTGAACCAGAATTCCGGGTGAGCAGGTTTGAATGCCGGAAGTTTCGGTAGATTCGACGAACTGGCGGTCGAAAAATGCGGGCAGCTGCTTGCGGACGCAGGAGTAGGCAAGTCAAAGTTAACTCTGCATCGCAAGGGTGGTAGAGAGGAAACAGACGTGCCGGCTGTGTTCATAGTAGCTGGAGGGGAAGCGAAATCCGTTAGCAGGAAGCCCACGGTGGAGCGAAGTGGGACTGGTTTTTGCGGCGGAAGGTCAAAGTGGTCACGGCGGTTGCTCGACAGGTTATTACGCAATTGGTCCTCCACATCTGCAGCGAAATTGTCCATCACGGAATCACTGATGAGCTTGGTGGAACCTGACGTGCTCAAATTACCGCACTGATGAACACTCGGAGTAACAGGCTGGTGAATGTCATTCACGTAGTGTGCAACTGGTGTGGAGTGATACACACGTGGAGCTTGCACATTCAAAGAGGGGTCCTGTTGTGGCACATTATGAAACTATGCTCCCCACTATTTACTGTGCTTGCATTAAAGTTCGGTATCAGTGTGTAGTGGTTTCTTGTACTGCTGTGCGGCGAAAACTGAAGCACTTCAGGGCAAACAAAGCAGGAGTCGGAGACTGCTGGCGTGATGTTCAAAACCACTGTTCCTGACGAGGTCCCGGGTTCTCGAGGCAATAGGACTGCGGAAATTCACGTCGGGCACCGACTACAACTGGCGTGCTTGAATTTAGTTGCTGTTGCTGGTGAAAACCGGGCGGCGGCGGCGTGTTGTAGAAGGCCATTGTGTAGTGGACAAAGGTCCACGCGGAAGCCGGCGCGGTAGTCACTTTGTACTCGGTTCGACGGATTATTCGAACTTCGGGGTCACCACTGAAGGAGATATCAAGGTGGTAAGGTAATGACCACAGTTCTCTCTTCTAATCATCAATACTTTTATTACACAACAAACGTGCAGGTCGAAGACTAGGCAGGAACTGAGGTCCCGGAAGTATACAAAACAAAGATCAACTCGAAGACATAATACACATATGATGTTCTGTCCTATCGATCTGTGGTTCGACGCCACAAATGTACCACAACAGTGAAGAACCCAGGAATAACATAAATTTTGTGCAAGTTCATCAAATGACAACAAAACCTTACAATATTTCTGAATTGACTGTATTCTGTATTAACAGTGCAGTAACATCAGCAGAATCTCATGATGTGAGCACGTGTTTTGATTCTCCAAGAAAAGGATATAAATGAAACTTGCAGAATTTGACGATTTTGACACAAACTTGGTGCATAGAACTGTTTCTCCATACTGTGACAGATGAGAGTATCCAACAGCTAGAAAAAAATACAGGGTGATCTCCATGAAAAAATTAATTATTCTAGCCCAGAGATCTCTGTCCTTTGTCTTCTCCATTCACTTGAATTTCAACTCAGAAAGTGTAATGATGTAACGAATATTTGCAACAGAATGTAGAGACATTGCAGCAGCAAGAACGGAGTTATGTGTAAAATGCACTCACTGTATACTGAAGATAATAGTTTTATAGAATACTTCCATACAGCTTGGGTTTCACAAAACCACATACAAAAATACATTTTGCTCCTCTTCAACTGAAAGAAGGGCCTGAAAATACCTACAGTTACTTTTGTATAACATATATAGGTGATGTGGGTGATACGTGCATTGATGAAGCGTCAGTAAGAGCTGCAAATAAAAAATTGTCATGACGTTGGGAATATTCCTGGTGCTATTAGGCGCCAGAGATCGCATGATAACATCAGCAAAGAGCTCGATCACTGTGTGTCCAATCTCATTTGTCAGTTTTTGGTGGTGGCGAAGTGGTTAGGTGAAGAGGTTAGGTTAGGTTAGGTTAGGTTAGAATCTATCCCATTTATGAAGTAAGTTATATTTTAACCTCCAAGAATGGGATGGGTACCACGATGCCTCTCTGCTTGGAGATGAGTGCTGCATTTTAGCATCTACTGTTAAAAAGATGCTGAATGCATGTAAATGAGTATATCTACCTCAAAAAGAATGCGGCAAGTTCCATACTCTCTATCTTCTGTTAAGGCCAATTCACACTGTCCATGGCATCACATCACGTCCCGTCAAAACAGTCTGCAATGCATTTCAAATGGCGGCATCCACATTGACAATCGTGTCATGGCACGGCATGGCACCATCCACAAGGTGTATACGACCTGGGACAACCGGGAGATTCGTGAAAAACGCGGGAATTTTTTCAACTGGGAGAAAACTGGGAAAACGCGGGATTTTTTTAGAATTCCGGGAATTTTTCATTGTTTTAGTTTTCAGTTAAAATTTTGACTGGTAAGAACCGATACTATAACAAAGGATACTACTGTATCCCGCTACTGCAGAATAATACTTCAGCAATACAACATAAACGATAGAAATAAACGAAAATAACGTAAACTGCAAAGCAAATGCACAACTACGACACACAGTGCTCACGCAAGCGTCTGCCAACAGCAAAATGTGTCACAGGTTTTGGGAAGACTGTGCAGTGCTTCTTAACAACAAATTGCCTCCGATGAGCGTGAAGTCACAACTGTTTACATTAGATTCGTTTTAGCACTTACGAGCGGACTCATGGCGTGCGCAGTTGAGTTGCGTTTGAGTAGTAGATTCTCCCGCTTCTAGCTACAGGAATGTGGCTGTTGGCTGTGCAAGAAGTCACAGCAAGCAGCTAGATGCTACCGGGAAAAGGGGGCGCCAAGTTCATATTCTTGAGGAAAAAAACTTGTTTCAAAAAGCGGCTAGGATCCAGCGCACGTTGGTCTATCGATTATTCATATGATTTTGAAATGCTTCCCTTTTGGTTTTTGAACACATTTTAAGTTGATTTCTGAATGAATCATGAGTTGGTTTTTGAATGCGTGCATGGTATACGTGATGTCTGTGTCAGGAGAATCCTCGCCGCATCCAGAAATAAAAAGGGGATGGGGCTATACGAACTGAGCGTGGAGTAATGTAGAACGGGTGAATGCCAATCGCTGTCTGATTATGTGGTTGATTGGGTTTGCGAATGATCAGCGTTGTTATAATTACTAGCGAAATCCATAGATTCAGACTACCATAATGGAAATAAACGATTGACAGGAATAACAGGCGAGAAAGATGACGTATATATTCTCGGTGTATCCAAGAAAATGAAATTTTGACAGAAAATTTTTGGCCAGATCGCTACACAATTACATTCCCCGGCTAGCAGCTGCTTAAGTTCTATTCTGGAAGTAGCGCGGAAAACGTGTTGTACGAGCACTTAATAATGCCTAACCGGAAAATAATCGTGGGATAACTAACCTGTGATTCTGGCAGGGTTAGTGAACAAATTTTGACAATGGCAGGAATAGCTACAGAATTGGTGATGACAAGGTTGTTTATTAGAAAGAGGAAGGCGAAGAAACGGGGACATCTCACAAATTATGGAAGAATAAGACGATTCCAAATTTATATAAAAATTTCGTAATACTATTTTTCGATCTCATGCTTGAGAAACCGGTGCATATGAATGAAATGTGAAATTATTTCCTAACATAAAGCTTTTTGCTTGTAGTAGTTCTAATAGGCATTTGTTATTGGTACTTCGTGAATTATATTCTGTCGTGTTATAAAAATGGCCATTTGTGCCAAAACAATCTCGTTTGTTTGGTGTGTGTTAAAAAACTGCTACAATATTAGAAAGGCCTATTTTGTTTAATCTAGCAGACAGTGACAAAATAGAGGTAATCAAATCGAGAAACCACACCAGTCTTGGTTATTATTTGTGTTAACAACTTTTTCAGTATTAGATAACGACATTTCGATTTTTCATGTAACAAAACGTTTGACGAACTTGAATGAGGTAATATGTGTGTGTGTGTGTGTGTGTTGGGGTTTATGGGCGCTCAACATCGAGGTCATCAGCGCCCTAACACACATTAAAAGGAACGAATGTGGAGAGACCTAATAAAACTGAAAAACACATTCAAAGAAAGCAGGAAAAGAGGAAAATTACTACGTAAGAAAGTAAAACCTAAGGGAAGGGAAAACATAGCAACAAGAATGACACAGGAAAGTGTCATTGGCTGGCCACTTACATAAAAGATGGTTGAGCTTGTCACACAGTGAGCAAATTAAAATCCTCTCCCTAACATCTTTGTAAAAACATTTGACAAGGCACAGAACTTTAAAACTTTAACCACATTCGTCCGAGTGTTGCCTAAAAGAGTTGGCAGGTCCGCTGGCAAATCAGCTGAGGCCCGCTGGTCAGAAAATAAAACACAATCCAGTAAAATGTGGCTCACAGTGACCTGGACGCCGCAAGCAATGGAGGGTCTTCTCGCCGGAGCAGGAAGCCAAGCGTCATAGGGCTGTGGCCTATTCGAAGCCGAGTGAGGAGAACCTCGTCCCGTCGATGGGGCTGAAAGGAAGTACACCACACACGCGTTGTGGACTTGACTAGACGGAGCTTATTGTCAGTCACTTCCAGCCACTCATCCTCCCACCGACACATGACTCGGGAGCTCAACAGCGAGGTGAGTGCGTGCAACGGGATAGCACACTGAGATACGTGTGGATCAAGACACGCCTCCTTGGCTGCGAGATCTGCCCTTTCATTCCCAGCAATGCCGACATGCCCCGGAACCCAGCAGAAAGCTACAACCTTCCCCAGTCGCTGTAGTCGGAGGAGGGCATCCTGGATGGTCTGGACTACTTTATCCGCCGGATACAAATGGTGCAATGATTGAAGGGCACTGAGTGAATCGGAACAGACAAGAAATTTAAGAGAGGAAGAAAGTCTCATCGGCTCCAGTGCCCGCAAGATCACAGACAATTCTGCATCAAAGACAGTAAAAGTCTGAGGCAGGCGGACCTTGAGGACACGATCCGGAAAAACAACTGAGCAACCCACGGAATCCCCTTGTTTCGACCCATCCGTAAAAACAGCTACATAGTCGTGGTGCTCAGATAAAACAGCAGAAAATGCTGCATTAAAAACGGTGGCAGGAGTGCAATCTCTCTTGTACTGCAATAAATCTAAAATCACACGTGGCCTCTTCAGTAACCAGGGTGGCAGGCGGTTAAAACCCAGGATTTGGGGTTGTACAGACTCCACACTGAGGGACTCAAGGACACGGTGCACTCTGATCCCAAACGGCAACGTAGTCCGGGGACGGCGGGAAAAAAGGCGATCCAGAGGTGGATGGGCAACAAGATGGTGAGCAGGCGAGCTGGGAGCTGCAAGAAACTTACAAGCTTGGTGCACCAGCAGGAGCTGCTGCCGGATGGTAAGTGGCGGTTCGCCAGCCTCAGCACAGAGGCTGGGTACGGGACTGGTCCGATAAGCACCCGTAGCCAGTCGAATCCCAGCATGGTGAACAGCGTCAAGGATCCGCAAATAAGACGGCCTCGCTGACCCATATACTGTGCAGCCATAGTCCAGCCGTGAGCGCACGAAAGCTCGATAAAACTGAAGGAGACGCGCCCTGTCCGCTCCCCAAGACCTGTGGCTGAGGCACTTGAGGATGTTCAGTGCCTTCAGCGTTCTGGCTTTCAAGTCACGTAGGTGTGGCAACCATGACAACCTGGAGTCAAAAATTAGGCCTAGAAACCGCACTGTGTCTCCAAGCTGTAGGACAGTATCCCCCATATGCAAGGCAGGCAACGTAAAAAGACGACGAGAACGATTAAAATGAACACTAACACACTTATCGGCAGAAAGCCTAAAACCCGTCTTTGCAGCCCACTCCTCTAACCGCCGCACCGTTAGTTGCAATTGACGGCTCGCGGATGCAACACTAGAGGAGGAACAGAAAACAGCAAAGTCGTCCACAAACAAGGAGCACTGTACTGGACTCCTCACTGTAGACGTTATACTGTTGATTGCTATGGCAAAAAGGGTAGCGCTTAAAACACTGCCCTGGGGGACACCGTTCTCTTGCTCAAAGCGATCAGACAGTGTGTTACCAACGCGGGTCCGAAAAAACCGCTGAGACAGGAAAGACCGAATGAAAATAGGGAGGCGGCCACGAAAGCCCCATTGATGCAGTTGTGCAAGAATACAGTGTCTCCAAGTAGTATCATATGCCTTACTGATATCAAAGAAGATACCGATACAGTGATGCTGACGGAGGAAAGCCTGCTGAATAGCCGCCTCGAGGAGGGTCAGGTTGTCGACTGTGGATCGAAATTTTCAGAATCCACACTGAAAGCGGCTAAGGAGCTGTCTGGTCTCTAGCAGCCAGACCAGACGACGGTTAACCATCCGTTCCAGGGTCTGTCCGACACAGCTTGTCAAGGCGATACTACGATAACTACTGGGACATGTGCGGTCCTTTCCTGGTTTGAGGAGAGGGATGAGGATTGCCTCCCTCCACGAGGTTGGGAACACTCCTGTGTGCCGTATGAGATTAAAACATTCAAGGAGGATTTCCTTTGACGCCGCTGGCAGATGTCTAAGCATGGAGTACCGGATGCGGTCGTAACCTGGTGCAGTGTCAGAAGTCTCAGTAAGAGCCGACTCAAGTTCCCACATGGAGAAAGGGGAGTTGTAGGCCTCAGAACCGTTCGACCGAAAGTTCAAATTCGCTCTTTCGACAGTCGCACGGTAGCGACGAAACGCTGGATCCTGGGTTGCAGTGGCAGTACTTTGTGCAAAATGCTCTGCCAGCGACTGAGCTATGGCGCTGGGTGTCGTTTGGAGGCATCCCTGGTTCAGGACTGCAGCTATTGGTAAACGGCTGCGTTTACCGGAGATCCTCCGGATGGCTTCCCATACCTTTGTGGAACAAGTGGAACGGTTGATGGAGTCCAGAAACTCCTGCCATGACCTTTTCTTGCTCTCTTTAATGACACGGCGTGCCCTGGCTCTCGCGATACGAAAGGTAAGATTGACCGCTGTTGGGCGGCATTTAAATCGGCGAAGAGCCGCACGCCTGTCACGGATGGCTGAACGGCACTCTTCTGTCCACCAAGGCACAAGGTAATAGATTCTTTCGCAGAAAGGAAAGCACGCCATGTAAAGCTGTAGCAAGATTAGTGAGAAAAAATGCTAGGAGCTAAGGATTGAAGAAATGTGTACTTTCTTGTTTATCTCTTGTCTTTACTGGTTTTATGTATCCTATATTTAATTTTATGTCACACAAAACATCAAGTTATGGGCTAATAGGCACTAAAGAGTGCAAGTTTTCTGAAGAGGTCTTGTTCTCCCAATTACAAATAATCCCATAGGGGCAGGCAGTCAAACCGGCTGACTCGGAGAAGGAGAGGCGCCACAGGACATTTCAATTTCCACTATCCTGAATATAGTTTGATGGCATCCATTACAAAATATGCAAGTTTCAATTCCAAAGGGCGAAATACAGTGACGTGCGATAGAAGAATGCTGTGTGAAAAGGCGTGGCACTGCACTTTGGCACACTTCATACCAAATAACATGACTTACATTTCCTCGAACAGGTATGTTTTATTTTTCAGACTTTTCAGAACGATGCGCCCTACAAGATGAACATATGTTCGAAAATTAGATTTTTTTTAGTATTGACCCGACTTGCAAATATCGTAGATCTGGGGCTGATGCACAGAGCAGTCTGAGTTATAGTGGGTAGTCTCCACGTGGCCCGTGTTTACATTTAGTGGTTTTGCTGTTTCCCCTTCGTTTACTCTCCCATCAAATGAAAACAAAACGGATATCTGTGTCCGGGAGCTATCAAGTGAATTAAAATACATTTAAATAATTGCGGAAGGCTAAAATATGTCATTAGTTTCAGATTTTATTTTATTTCCATCTTTCTGACTGTCCAGCATTAATCGCCTTGCCGAACAATGAAGTTATTTTTGTCTGTTTGCTAAAGAAATTTGACTTTTATTAACCTTTTCCGCAGAGCAGTCAATGTATTTGAAACGAAATGATTAATTCCACACTACTGGCTAGTTTCAACTGTTCGCTGCATTTCAAGTGCACGATTTCATGTTCCAGCTTCAAGAAAATTTACATCCCGAAAACCACACTGAAAAGCTTAATACCAGGTCGAGGTCCACTTCATTGGCAATCTGGACATACGAATGTGCATTTTAAATGCGCACATTTTAGTGTGGTTCACGAAATTCGAATGCTCTTGGAGTATCCTCTGATGTCTTGTTTCTTTTATGACATAATGTATGATCTTTCCATGTTTTACATGAACGTACGTACTTACATACTGTTTTCCTACGTCATGATAGCTGCGCAAGCGCGATGTCGCCTGTTATCTGCGCTCTCTGGCAACTGCTGAAACGAACCTATTTTTAATAGGTCGCGGGTTCAAAAAATGGTGCAAATGGCTCTGAGCACTATGGGACTCAACATCTTAGGTCATAAGTCCCCTAGAACTTAGAACTACTTAAACCTAACTAACCTAAGGACATCACACACACCCATGCCCGAGGCAGGATTCGAACCTGCGACCGTAGCAGTCCCGCTGTTCCGGACTGCAGCGCCAGAACCGCTAGACCACCGCGGCCGGCCAGGTCGCGGGAAAATATTGCGAATGGTGGTTTGAAAAGCGTTACATTCAAAGTAAATATCCTATTACGTAAGTTGAACTATGTGCGAGAATGTACCATGAATTTATTAAATCACAGAGCGTTTGACTCTCATTTAAAAATCAACTCTCTGATGAAGAGCCATTTAGAAAAATTTCGAGCCCTGAAGATCAGACATTTTCGTCATTATTAAAAATGTTACTGGCACGTTTGTGTGATATATCTTAAAGTGTAACACGCGCAAAAAAGATCAACATTATATGCGAAAGCTTAGCTTCTCTTACAGCTTATTAACCTTAGAGACCAATATTATACGTGAAAGCTTTGCTTTTCTTGTAGCAGCACTATTTATATTAATTTAAACTATTAGCTTTCCGCCGGCCGAAGTGGCCGCGCGGTTCTGGCGCTGCAGTCTGGAACCGCGAGACCGCTACGGTCGCAGGTTCGAATCCTGCCTCGGGCATGGATGTGTGTGATGTCCTTAGGTTAGTTAGGTTTAACAAGTTCTAGGGGACTAATGACCTCAGCAGTTGAGTCCCATAGTGCTCAGAGCCATTTGAACCATTTTATTAACTTTCCCTGTTTGTGTGTTTGTGCTACTTAGTAGAGATGTTGCTGTTGGCTGACTGCATCACGTGTCCTATGCTCTGAATATCCGCTGTCATCGGCTGGCGAGATAACGTGACATGAACTATGATTGGCCTTCAAAAAGGCATCGAAATCTCAATTTCGATTATTCGGAAAGTAACATGTGGTGTTTGGCGGAATTCCAATGTATACTTTCGTAATACGAAAATACGCAACACACATGTTGCTGCACATCATAGGTATTTCCAAATCGTGTCTTTTTCCCTGAGTTTCGTTTTCTAAAGTGCCGGGAAATTCTACGCCCTTGTATAAAACCATAACCATTCAAAGGATTGATAAGGGAAAAAATACTGTCACTTAACACAGAAAAGCGCGTTTTCAACCGTGAGAAAGTGTATTTTTAACCTGGAAATCCGGGAAAAATCTGGTAATTTTTTTTCCTTGTCTGCATATTAACCCTGCATCCATGTTTATATGGAATAAAGTTTCGATGGCTGATGTCATCCATCTGTTGTCGATCACATGACCCTGAAGCTCATTTCCACCTGATGAATGGCCATGTATAGATTCCCATATTTCATTCCATTGTGGTTGATATCAGTTGTTTGTTGTTCATTATTTGTTACAAATTGTTTTGTTTCACCAGTTCTTTTGATAAAATTTCTAATTTTATAATAAATGATGAAAGATTAATTGAAGCAATGAGGCAGCAGTCTGAATCGTATGACATGGGTGTGCTAAATTACTTGCTCTCTACTACATTTATAAAGTTCATTTTCATAGATACTGGTACCAAATTTAATATTTTACAATGAATTGATTTACAATACGGCTGCAACTTGAAGTGAAAATGTACTGTGGTAGGATCAGATTGATTAGTAAGTGGAATTTATTTGTGTGTTGCCAGGCATTTGTGATGTTCCCTAAGGAAATGGACTGAAACTTTCAGGCACTGCAACAGTAACAAAATGGTTTTTTTTTTGTTTTTTTTGTTTTTTTTTTTTTTTTTTTGTGAAGTACACATCAAGTAATGTATTAGAGTTGTCTGTTCAAATATCTCTCGGTGTCAGGCTTATTTATTATTAAGAAGGTCTGCGATTTCTGTGTGAAATGTTTTGCAAGCACCAGTGTCAATATTTATGTGGTTTCACTAACTAAACCCAGTACAAATAAGGCACTTAACTATTGAAAGCCAAATACAGAAAAAAAGAAGTATAAATCTTGAGGGAAAAGGTATTGTAGAAGATGACTATTGCAAAAAAATTTGCATGGGACTAGCAACAAAACTTACACAAACCAATTTTTTACAGCATGTGATGGCAGCTCATAACATTGTGTTCTTTGCAGTAATTCTGGGTGTTATTTGACGTAAAAAAAGAAATTTCTTCCTAAAATACTTATAAATTGCGGTTTCCTCTTCCTCCAGCTCCTTGTATCGCGTGGGAAATTCCCCTTATGTACCAAGTAGGGACTTTTTTGGCCCCATATTCTTTTTGCTTTGTTTTGCGCTTCTGTCTTCCTTCTCTAGTACACAAGCTGTGCCTTCAAGACGCACTTCACACATAAAAGCAGTTCAAAATCATCTTGCAAAGATCGCAATTCCTGTGAAAAAACAGTTGAGGGCAGCCATGAAAGTCGAGTTCACGTGGCTTGAATTGACTTCACATTCTGTGATGTGATGGACAGTTTGAATACACCGTGACATGACGTGACAGTGTCGTGACCGCCAGTGTGAATTGGCCTTTATTGGAATTACCAGATAAATTTCATGAATATATGTGATGAAGGGAAAAATGCGATCCCACAAAATTTAAAGTGGAGACTTTAATGAATTGTGCAGGATATCTGACTTTCAATGACGTTACGGAAGCTTGAATTGCGAGAGCAGAGTGGACATTGTGCATCACGGAAAAGAACAGTTCTATGAACTGTGTATTTGTGGCTACAGCTATATGAATTTGATGAACTGTGTAGATATGCACGAAAGCGTCACGGACAGTGCACAAACTGTATGTAGGAACGCTGTCTACGTAATGTACTTTGCAAGAGGGGGCATGTCAACAACGGTCGCTTCCAGCATCTTGTGGTTTGTTAATTGCCACTGGGTTACTGATACAGCTGTGCAGAAACTTTGTTCGTGTTTCGCCAGAACTGCCTGTATCCCGCTCATAGCGTAACACGTGCTGCCCAGCACAACGCTTCGTGTGCAACGTAAAGCTGAGCTATTTCGCCGAACGCTATCCCCTGATTAAAAAGCTTTCTTTCTCTTTTAAAAGTAGTAGAATTTTGGACTCTATTCAAATCAACACTTTGCTTGTTTATGTTTGCTGGTGAAATTGTAAACTATGTTTTTCAGAAAATCATTAAGTGGTTCTCTGCAAATAGGCTCTCATTAAGCTTTTACAAAACACAGTACATATAGTTCCACACAGTAAATGGAATAACACCATTAATAAATATAGACTTCGATCCGAAATCGGTAGCTAAGGAAGAATATTCAAAATTTCTAGGTGTATGCATTTATGAGGGGTTGATCTAGAAAAAACACACTGAGGATCTGCTGAAACGTTTGAGTTCAGCTACTTATGCTATTAGGGTCATTGCAAATTTTGGCGATGTACATCTCAGTAAATTAGCTTACCCCGCATATTTTCATTCTCTGCTTTTGCATGGCATCATATTCTGGGGTAACTCATCATTGAGTAAAAGAGTGTTCATTGCACAAAAGTGTGTAATCAGAATAATTGCTGGAGCTCATCCAAGATCGTCCTGCAGACACTTATTTAAAGAGCTAGGGATCTTCACTGTAGCCTCTCTCTCTCTCTCTCTCTCTCTCTCTCTCTCTCTCTCTATATATATATATATATATATATATATATATACTCCTGGAAATGGAAAAAAGAACACATTGACACCGGTGTGTCAGACCCACCATACTTGCTCCGGACACTGCGAGAGGGCTGTACAAGCAATGATCACACGCACGGCACAGCGGACACACCAGGAACCGCGGTGTTGGCCGTCGAATGGCGCTAGCTGCGCAGCATTTGTGCACCGCCGCCGTCAGTGTCAGCCAGTTTGCCGTGGCATACGGAGCTCCATCGCAGTCTTTAACACTGGTAGCATGCCGCGACAGCGTGGACGTGAACCGTATGTGCAGTTGACGGACTTTGAGTGAGGGCGTATAGTGGGCATGCGGGAGGCCGGGTGGACGTACCGCCGAATTGCTCAACACGTGGGGCGTGAGGTCTCCACAGTACATCGATGTTGTCACCAGTGGTCGGTGGAAGGTGCACGTGCCCGTCGACCTGGGACCGGACCGCAGCGACGCACGGATGCACGCCAAGACTGTAGGATCCTACGCAGTGCCGTAGGGGACCGCACCGCCACTTCCCAGCAAATTAGGGACACTGTTGCTCCTGGGGTATCGGCGAGGACCATTCGCAACCGTCTCCATGCAGCTGGGCTACGGTCCCGCACACCGTTAGGCCGTCTTCCGCTCACGCCCCAACATCGTGCAGCCCGCCTCCAGTGGTGTCGCGACAGGTGTGAATGGAGGGACGAATGGAGACGTGTCGTCTTCAGTGATGAGAGTCGCTTCTGCCTTGGTGCCAATGATGGTCGTATGCGTGTTTGGCGCCGTGCAGGTGAGCGCCACAATCAGGACTGCATACGACCGAGGCACACAGGGCCAACACCCGGCATCATGGTGTGGGGAGCGATCTCCTACACTGGCCGTACACCACTGGTGATCGTCGAGGGGACACTGAATAGTGCACGGTACATCCAATCCGTCATCGAACCCATCGTTCTACCATTCCTAGACCGGCAAGGGAACTTGCTGTTCCAACAGGACAATGCACGTCCGCATGTATCCCGTGCCACCCAACGTGCTCTAGAAGGTGTAAGTCAACTACCCTGGCCAACAAGATCTCCGGATCTGTCCCCCATTGAGCATGTTTGGGACTGGATGAAGCGTCGTCTCACGCGGTCTGCACGTCCAGCACGAACGCTGGTCCAACTGAGGCGCCAGGTGGAAATGGCATGGCAAGCCGTTCCACAGGACTACATCCAGCATCTCTACGATCGTCTCCATGGGAGAATAGCAGCCTGCATTGCTGCGAAAGGTGGCTATACACTGTACTAGTGCCGACATTGTGCATGCTCTGTTGCCTGTGTCTATGTGCCTGTGGTTCTGTCAGTGTGATCATGTGATGTATCTGACCCCAGGAATGTGTCAATAAAGTTTCCCCTTCCTGGGACAATGAATTCACGGTGTTCTTATTTCAATTTCCAGAAGTGTATATATATATATATATATATATTCACTTATGAAATTTGTTATTAACAATTCGAACGAATTCAAAAGTAACAGCAGTGTACATGGCTACAACACTAGGAGAAAGGATGATCTTCACTACTCAAAGTTAAATCTAAGTTTGGCTCAGAAGGGGGTAAATTATGCTGCCACAAAAGTCTTTGGTCACTTACCTAATAGCATCAAAAGTCTGACAGATAGCCATATAGCATTTGAAAGGAAATTAAAAGAATTTCTTAATGACAATTCCTTCAACTGATTAGATGAATTTTTGGATATAATAAGTGGGTAATTTCCTCAACCCTCGCAAAAAAATTAAAAATATTAAGTGTCATGTAATATTTTGTGTAATGCAATATCTTGTATTGACACCTTTTATTAACCTGACACATTCCACATCATTACGAAGTGTCGTATTCATGATCTATGGAACAAGTACTATTCTAATCTAATCTAATCTTTGTGCTATCGAAAATAAAAGCACCATTAGTGAACTAATAGCTGCATGGTTGTCATTGTTGAAACACCAGTTCCTCTCGTTAGAACTATTTCTCCTTGTATGTCAAAATTATTGCAGCCACATTATTTTAGATGATTTCATGTATTGCTATGAGTACAGCAACGTGATAGTGACTAATAAGAGTATTTTGTCGCGAAATACGGCTGCGCGCATAAATTACAGCAGCTGCCAGAGTTGCCTGAGATCGACCAATGACGTAAAAGCTGTTATTTCACAACTGGTGTATATCCTGCTGTGAGTGTGAGTGTGCATATGTCAGTTGTTAAAACACATGGGGAATGTTTACATAGTATGAAAAGCTTTGATATTGTATTGCTATGAGTCGTAATATTGAGAGATGCTGGTTATACTCAATAGTGGGTAGATGCATGGTGAATCCCCCCAATGTTCATGTAATTATTAACAGTGCTGTATGTGATTCACGTAATTTTGTCACATTTTCAAAATTCTGTCAGATATTGGCTTTGATGTTTTTGGAGTTTTGGAGGGTATATATACAATTTTGTTGAATCGGGTTATTTTCAGAGCTGTCTTTCATAAAAAAAATTTCAGTTCATAAATAAAGTGGGATTGTGAGCAATTGAGTAGTATAACAATTAGATTGGTTTTCCAACTAGAATTTTGGGTGACTTCACAGTTCAGATTTTGATAATTATTTTTCCTATGGAGTGAGGTCATCACAAGCTCTATTCTAAAAATGGTGAAAATTAATGCAGTACTGGCAGTATTTCAGATAATCAGGTGCTGGTACACATCAGTGATCTTTAAGCACTTGCCCAGTGGATATGATGAAGGAAGTAACAAGATATTTGGTGACAGTATTATTTAAGATTGAGTGTACCTTTTAATAAAGAAAATTAACAATATTGCAGCAACTTTTAGAGCATTTGTATGAAGCAAAATACTGGTATGTGGGGTGCAAGAATGAAAAAATTAGATTTAAGTTAGTATTTAGGGCATCGTACATAGCATCCAACATATCACACAAAGACTTTGAAACTATACTTTTCAGTTTGTGGTATAGGTCTTATTACTGGAAAGATTTAATCGATAGATGTCAAATATCAATGTGTCACTTCTACTTTTACTGGGACCAGGTCGGCATCTTTAATGTGAGTATTGGATTTTTTAATAGAACTTCAACAATACCTCTACAAGTAGGGGCATACTCGAAATCAGTTTTGCTCAATTTATTTGAAGTTGTGCAGGCATAATTCAATTAACATAAAATGACTGTCATTCAGTATATGTGTGGAAGACAAATATAAAGTTTGGAATATAAGATTCTCTTAACACCTCATCATCATCATCATCATCAGTGTTCTGCCAAAAGGCAGGTTTTCACATGGCAGTTCTCCAGGCTGTTCGGTCTTCTACCAACCAATCCTTCCAAAGCATCTGCTAGCAAGCATTCCCTTCTCAATGAATGTCCCAACCAGTTCTTTTTACTTTCTCTTACAACCTTCAGCAGACCTCTTCTCTCACCAACCCTTTCCAATACTCTTGCATTACACACTCTTTCCATCCAGCTTATTCTCTCCATTCTCCTCCAAATACGCATCTCAAATGCTTCAAACCTTTTTTCATCCTCTCATCTCAGAGTCCATGTTTCTGCCCCATATAGTGCCACACTCCAGACAAAACATTTGCCAAGCCTTTTCCTTAGTCCTTTATCTAATTTGCACCATAAGAGTCTCCTCTTTCTGTTGAATGCCTCCTTCGCTATGGCAATTCGAGTTTTCACCTCCTGGCGATATCTGAAGTCTACAGTTATTGTGCTTCCAAGATATTTAAATGCACTTACTTGGCTAATCGTAGATTGTCCTATTTTAATATTGGACAGTCTGCGTCTTGTACTGATGACCATACTCTTTGTTTTTGCTGTATTTATTTGCACCCCATATTCCACACAAGCTTCATTCAGATCTTTCACCATAATATTCACTGTCCGTTCAGTTTCTGCCACTAATACAATGTCATCAGCAAATCTTAATACATTCTATTCTCTTTCCACCAATACATATTCCTCTTTTCCCATCTAAGCCTTTCGCAATAATCTCTTCAAGGTATACGTTAAACAACAATGGGGAAAGGCAACAACCTTGTCTAACACCTCGTCCAATGCTACCTCCTTCTGACATTTCATTTCCCATCCTTATCCTTACTTTCTGGTGTAAATATAGATTCTGTATCAGTCATCTCTCTTTCCAAACTACTCCTTTCCTCTTCAAAATATCCATGAGCTTGTTCCGCTGAACTCTGTCAAAAGCCCTTTCTAAATCTATAAAAACAACAAAGATTTCTCTACCCTTTTCCATATATATTTCCCCTATAGTTTTTAGCAGGCCAATAGCATCTCTTGTTCCTTTTCCTCTTCTAAATCCGAACTGCTCCTCTGCAATCCCTCTATTCAGCTTGCCATATAACCTTCTATTCAACACTCTCAGCAAGACTTTAGCTGCATGAGAAATTAGACTGATGGTCCAGTGCTCTTCACATTTTTTAGTATTTCTCTTTTTCTCTATTGGTATCATAACTGTTGCAGCGAAGTCCTCAGGCCATTCCCCTTTGCCATATATCTCGTTACAGAGGTAGACTATTTATTTTCTTGCTTTGTTTCCCAGACTCTTCGACAGTTCTGCCATATAACCTTCTATTCAACACTCTCAGCAAGACTTTAGCTGCATGAGAAATTAGACTGATGGTCCAGTGCTCTTCACATTTTTTAGTATTTCTCTTTTTCTCTATTGGTATCATAACTGTTGCAGCGAAGTCCTCAGGCCATTCCCCTTTGCCATATATCTTGTTACAGAGGTAGACTATTTATTTTCTTGCTTTGTTTCCCAGACTCTTCGACAGTTCTGCTGGCAAATCATCTATTCCACATACCTTCCTATTCTTCATCTCCTTCTGTGCCTTTTCTACTTCTTCTTCCAAGATGGTAAATCACTTTCCATCTTCCAGCACATATTGCTCCTCTCCAACCTTAATTTCGCTATGCATTTCATCCCCCTCATACAGACATTCAATATATTCTTGCCATCTGTTCAAAACCTCCTGTGGTTCTTATGCTAGAGTACCATCTGCTCTTCTATTTCCATGTTATTCCTTTTTCTTTTACATTCAAAAACTATTTCACTAGCCAGTCTATACATCATTTCATACTTTCCCTGTTTCTCCATTTTCTCTATTTTGTCACATTTCTGTTTCATCAATTTTTCTCTTGCTTCTTCAGTTTCTCTGCTTAATTCATTATTCAGTTTCCTGTACCTCTTTTTGCCTTCTTCAGTTTCTACACTTTTCCACTTTCTCCACTCTTCCATCTTTTTCAACATGTTTTCTGTTATCCATTCTTTCCTGGTGCTTTGGGATACTCTAATTCCTAGTACTTCTTTGGCAGAGTCCATGAGTCCTTCCCTCATTTTTATCCATTAAGTGTCCTTAACACTTTCATCAACACTACCTCTTTCCCATTTTTCCATAAATCTGTTCTCCAAATATGATGCCTTTCATACCTCTTTGAGTCTTTCTATGTTTAAACCCTTCCTCTGCTTTACCTCTCCAGACTTTTTTCAACTTCACATGTATTTCTCCCATTACTAGGTTGTGGTCTGAATTTATATCCGCTCCTGGATAAGCTTTAGCATTCTTCAAACAGCTCCTAAACCTTTTTTGTATAATGATGTAGTCCAACTGATATCTTTCCCTATTCAAATTTGATATCCATGTGGTGTTCAAATAATGTGTTACCCAATGCTAATGATTTTTTTTACAGAAACTAATTAGTCGTTCACCTCTCTCATTTCTTATTCCTAATCCAAATTTTCCTACTGCGTCTTCATCTCTTCCTTCACCCACCACTGCATTCCAGTCCCCCATGATGATAACACAGACATTTCTATTTTCTTTCTCGATGAGTTCTTGTATTTTTTCATAATATTCTTCCACTTCCTCATCTCTATGCTGGCTGGTTGGCATATATACCTGTATTAATACCAAATCTTTTGAACTATCCTTCTGTCATATCATTATCAGTCTTCCATCAATATATTGTACCTTCATTACCTTATTTTTCAACTTTGGCCCTATCAATATTCCTACTCCGTTTCCACCACTCTTTTGATTTCCCCTGAGTAAAAGAGCTTGTAATCTCCACTTTCTATCTCCCCATCTCATTTCACACAAACCGAGGGCATCTAATCTGTTCCTGCTTGCAGTAGTGTCCTCACATTCCATTTTCCAATCCTTATCTTTCCTCCCTTCACTGTCCCTTTCTTCCTTTCAAATACATCTACTTTCAATGTGTTCCCCTCCCAGAGATACGCATGAGGGGAAGTTTTAACTCCAGAATCTTTCATATGGAGAGACATACCATGTACTGCTTGGGAATGTAATGCAGTAGTTTCCCGTTACTTTCCACATAGGCAGTAGGATGCCCAGGCTAAAGTCAGCTGCTCACCGTGAGTCAGATGCTGTCTGTAGCCGCCCCTCTGGGGCTCAGTCGCTACTTGTACTCTTTTTGTACCCAAAGAAAAAGGTGCCTCTTCCGTCAGCTCCGCCGTACCAAAGTCCATCTTCTTCCCCTTCAATGCCGTTGAGGTCTTCACCATATCCCTGGCAAAGGGCCCTCACGAGGCTCTATCACCGAGGCCAGGTGAACCAAGGTTTTTTAACCAGGTGTTACTCCTCCCCCTCCTCTGCGTGCACACAGGGGCAAGCTGGCCACCCACTTCTCTCCTCTCCCCACCATACCATCTCTCTGCTTCTTCCTCTGTAAGGCGTTTTGTTTCCTAGCTTACTTTATTGAATGAAGGAATAAGGTTAGTAGGAGTGCTTGAAAGAAATCATGATTTGAAAGAGTACCTATTACCTACGATATGTTTTACTTAATTATCACAGGTGGAGTTTACAATGTGTTTAATGTCTGGAACAAAATTTCTGCATACAGACTAACGCAAACAGTTACGTAAATTATCGTCACTGATGTTTGCTCTTAACCAAGACTTATTAATTTTCATAGCAGAAAAAAATATCTCACAAACGTATGTCGAGCCAAACAGTGACATTATCTTCACTGCTTCACAATAGAGACGAGGAAACTCTTGCTGTGGAAAGTAGTGATAAAAGTCTATTACACGTCTTGACAAAAGGAACTTATTTCTCAGACGAGAATTACATTGTAGATCTATTAATTCCATTTGCAAATTGGGATGAATATCATCTACAGAAACAGCAAATGGTCTCGAGAAACATTCAAAAGCTTGGGATAAATATGATGTAGCCCCATATCACTTGAGAAATTCCTCTTTTATTGCACTAAGTACAGAAACATTTTCTTTGCAATTCTGTATATGCACAGTAGGCAGAGTAGGGAAATCCATTGCGTTCCCTGACGAGAGCTGTCGTTCCCACAGCTCAAGCATGCTAGTGAAAGCTAACACCTTTTCAGCCATTTCGCAAATCAGCTGATTTCCTCCTTACAAATTTGTGTTCAATGCATTCATTTGTCCGGTAATTTCCACTGAAAACGCAAGGTCGGCAACCCACTCCGGATCTTCTAACTTGGGGTCGTACCTTCCTTTGTCCTTTAAAAACTGATTTATTGGTATTCACAGCTCAAAATATTTTTTGAGTACATCATCACGGCTAAGCCAGTGGAATTCACTGTGGTATGGTATGTCACCGTACTCTTCCCCAATTTCAGCTAAATAGTGTGAAACTGTCTATGTGTAAGCCCGTGGGATCTCAAATAATTAACTGCCCGAATAATCACTTGCATGACGTCCCCAAGTTATGCTGTTTTTGAACAGAGTACTTCTTGATGCAAAATGCAGTGGATGCTGTACAATGATTCTTCTGTACACTGTAGCTTTTTTTTTAGTAATCCAACCAATCCCCTTTGTTCCCCTTTCATTGCAGGTGCTCTGTCTGTTGTCACTGACACCAAACGTTCCCAGTTTAAGCCAGCTGAATCAACAGCTTCTTCAACGACTTTTAGCATGTCCGCGCCGATGGTCGTGCTTTTTAAAGATATCATATTTAAAAAGTCCCCTGTTATGTGCAGAGCACTGTCCACGCCGCGGACATAAATCACCAATTGCGCGGTGTCTGAAATATCTGTGGACTCATCAAGTGCGTTGAAAATGCAAGAAACTCCTTCACTGCACTGCTTAACTGACGGTAAAAGTTACCTGCCATGGCACTTATACGACCTATTACAGTCCACTGAGAAAGAGTGATAGCTTGAAACTGATTTGCATTCAGTGGGCAAAGTAAATCAGCAGCGTCATTGATACAATCCTTTATAAACTCACCTTCAGCAAATGGTTCTGAGCACTATGGGACTTAACATCTGTGGTCATCAGTCCCCTAGAACTTAGAACTACTTAAACCTAACTAATTTAAGGACTGCACATTAGACCCAGTCATCACGAGGCAGAGAAAATCCCTGACCCCGCCGGGAATCGAACCCGGGAACCTGGGCGTGGGAAGTGAGAACGCCACCACACGATCACGAGCTGCGGACTCAGCAATTGGTTTTCCAGCTCTCGCTATATTAAGCGCAATCTTATAACTTGCACGTACCGCTGGGCTATCATTGTTGTTGTACTAAAAAACTGAAAACAGGGCTCCATAAAATGTTAAATCAGTCAGATGAGAGACATGACGAAAGAAAGTCGCAGATCTCTCGTGACAACAGCAACTTACGTCAGATTCATCTAGTATTGTCAGATTGCTCTTCTTAAGCTCAGTCAATTTCCCTATCCACTCATAATCCGACAATGAATTGTACTCGTCCTTGTGAAATTTATTATAATGGCGTTCAATACTAAACTTCCGCTGATCAGCGAGAATACTGCCACATATTAAACATTTCGAATTTTCACGTTTTTGCACAAAGAAAAAATGATTCTCCCATTCCTTTTTAAAAGATAGCAAATCTCCACTTCTGCGTTTCCTTGATTCACTCTGCATTTTCCGGTTCTTGAAATACAATGTTCACTACGTAGTGGTCACTTCGCATCAACGTCCGCAGCTTAGGTTGGTACTACACTGCGAAACCTGCCGGCTGTAGCCATTGCCCCAGTCGACGATTGTACGCTAGCAGCACACGTACAGCGCTGTGCACTCATGAGCTGCGTGCAATGTTTGCCCGCCCCTGGATTAGATCATATCTCACTAGCCAGCAACAAAAAGTTGTTCTCAAACAAGACACAATGACTAAAAACATTTCAAGAAAACAACATACACATCAGAAAAATGTATCATCAAATATGGTGTGCCACAAGGATCAACATTAGGTTCTATCCTCTTTCTTTTGTATACTGGTGGCCTGAATGAGAATGTCCATACCAAACAGAAAACTTTATTTGCAGATGATACCAGTATTTCGATCACAGGTCAGACCAAAAAGAGCTTCAATTAACTAAAGATGCATCATTGCTGGAGCTAACACACTGGTTTGAAAAAAATAAACTTATAATTAACACTGGGAAAATAGTGGACATGAACTTTCATATATCCCACTATAAACAACAAAATGAACATGCATTGAAAATAAACAACAAAGTTGTATAATTAGTTGATGATATTAAGTTCCTAGGAATATATCTGCAGAGTAATGTTAAGTGGAATATATACATTAAAGTTCTTCCAACCAAGCTATCATCAATCTGTTATGTGCTACAGATACTAAGCAGAAGCTGTAATAGAGAAATAGTAGTACAGGCATATCATGCACATTTCCAGTCAGCAATCGGATATAGAATAATATTTTGGGGGAATGCATGCTGTAGTCAATCTGTTTTCAAAACCCAGAAACGAGCTATCAAAATCATCTGAAACATTAAGAGGCAAGGTTCATGTCGCTCTCTTTTTCCTATTCTAAAGATACTGAAACTTCCATGCCTACATATATTTGAAACAATAGTCTTTGTAAGAGAATATTTAAGAACCTCCAATGCCTACCAGCTGAACAGCTCTTTGCACAATTACACAACAAGAAATGGCAATAACATTCATGTCTCATATGCCAGAACATCAGCCTACTGGAAGAGTGTCCTTCATAGAGGCACACAATTGTATAACCACCTTCCTAACAACACAAGTTGGTAAAACAAGACAGCTTGTTCAAAAAAAAAGCTGAAGTCATTTCTGATGGACCACAGTTTCCACTCTGTAAATTAACACCTCTCAGAATGAAACAGAATTTTATAATGTTAAATTAATAAAAAATTTATGGCAATTATTTGTTTATTAAAGTGTGCTAGTTGTACATGTAACATTGTATTAATGTAGATATTTGTAGTCGACAGCATTGTATTGATCTTATTCAAAACATGTATATCATTGCTGGTGAGAAATGATAAAGTTACTGTTACACACAAAACCACAGCACACTGATAAATGCAAGCAGCTGTGAAGATATTTGTCACTAATACTCAGTCGAAACCTTGTTTTATTCATTTTCATTTTGAAGAAAAATCTTTAATGTACATATGTCAGAAAGTAAATTATTTTCAACTAGGAAACTAATATTCATGCATTCATGTGAGACATAATATCTGTGAGAAATGCAAGTGAGACGTGACTTTCGGTTATGCTTTTGGCAGGATAGTGTCTCTGTCAAAGTTACACGCTTTGTGGTATCCTGGGTGGCTTGCGCCCTCTATTTACGACGGCAGCGGCTCGCGTAGGGACAGTTGGTCAGGGGCAGTGATGGAGACTCAGTTGGGGTGGTGACGGAGACTCGGTTGGCAGCATTGAGAGAGGGAAGACAGCTCACAAAGCATTGCAAGTAGTCAGTCGGCGCTTGGTGTACTGTGATGACACATGGTATTGACTTTCTAGCCCCTAGGTCTGGCAGCAAGCAGAAATGGAGTCCGGAAGCAGTCCACAGTCAGCATAGGCTCTGTTTAATAGTCATGTCTGTCTTGAATCGTAAAGAGAGTGTGGGAGTTTACCTTGGTGTGCATGTTAACAGTGAGCTCCTGGACTAACTTTAAATGGTGGGCCATTTTGCGGCGGAACGTTTGGATGTGACTGCTCTGTGTAGCCACTCTGATTTTTGCTAGTCATTCCGTAAACGAATTGAACGTGGGTCTGGGTTACTTGGTATTGCGAGCCCATGTAACTGCGCTGTGCCCTGGTCCTATGGCATTTATTTTGAATTAAAAGTGTGGCCATTATTCGGCGATTTCTTATTTATTGTTATTGTTAACATGTTTTTAAAATCAAAGTTTATTCTCTGTATAAAACTTCAGCTGCCAATTTAAATTTGTATTGCAAACTTCTTCCTTGTTGGAAACTATAATAACAATTTTGTGCCTTTAAACGGTGCTTTGGTATTTAAGGCGGTGTGCCGATTGTCTGGTCATTATCACTTTGAGCTAGTTGCGGTTTATAAATTTATCACGTGAAATTTCACATTATTGGAGAATGTTTAGTGAACTGTTGCATTATTTGTAATTGCTGTTGTCACACTGTAACGTTTAACATCTCTTCCTGCATTTGGCTCTACCCAGTGCTGGGCGGTTGCTTTAAGTATCTTATTGAACTGTGTATTAATACTGGGTTTGTGTGTTCTAGAAGTGTGCGCAGGCCCTCCTGCCTGTTGTCACTTGAGCTCTCGAGCACAGAATTCAGCCGCGCGACTGATGTGAATGCCAAACGTCGAGACCGTGCTGATCGCTGTTTAGGTCTTTCAGGCTATCATAACATCATATTACCGAATGTTTTTCATAATAGTTAATTCATCTATTTATGAGATCCTGTAGTTTGTGTATGTTTGAAACCTAATAGCTTCTACAAAATTCAATGATATTTTTCGTATTCACAAGGCTTGACAACTGACTTAATGATAATTTCCAAGAATGATTGCATATCTAATTCGATGTGTCCAAACGATACATATCGAATGTGCAATCGTAAATCGATCATGCGACTCTGTTGGCGGGCGTTATGAGTATGTTTACGTTGGTCACTCCAGCAACAACAAAAAGAAGACCATTAAAAAATACTTGTAATTGCAAAGGAGACGACTTACCTTACTCGTCGTCGATGTTTTCGTCATGTGGAAGTCCATTACGGTGGTCTGGATGGATAATTTGGAAGAGTCGAATCCTGTATTCATCCTGATGATCGTTCGTTTTCCGCACTGTCTGCAATGAAATTGTAACGGTATGTCAGCATCGAAACTGTACTTACGAAGTTTTACACACTTCGCACCACCACATTCTACACAGTCCCTTCTTTCCTCGTCTAGTAGTACTCCATATTTGTGACAAAATGTGGAACAATTTTCTACACTGGATAAACATGGAATTAGATTCTTCCATGTGAGAGAATCCACTGAAGAAACATCAAGAACACCAGATATCCCACATACTAACGACGTAAATCGTCTGGGTTTTCCTACAAACTCACAAATAATTCGCGGAGGTATGTAATTTAGAGCAAATAAGGGCACGACGGAAAACAGATAAAAATGACGATCACAAATAATAGATCACAACGCCTGCCACTGGAGTCGCATGATCGATTTCCGAACGCAGTTCTATGTATCGTTTGGACCCAGTGACTTGGACAGTATGATGTATCATGCAGCGTAACTTGCTGTGACAGTGCGAGAGAGAGAGAGAGAGGCAAAGATATTGTTTATTACTCTGTGGCGGTCAGCGCTCACATAATTATTCTTGGGGGATAGAGCTTTTGTTCTTGTTAACAGTAATTTTACTAGAAGAGAGCCATTCTTGTGATGTAAAAATCGACGCCACTGCGAGATTTTGATTCACATTGTAAAATATATGTGTATATGGAAGGAAATCAGTTAATAGAACAATAAAATATTGTTCATTTCAAGAAGGTACTTGTTATTCTACAACCAGCGTATACTTCTATTGTGATTTAATAATAAATACCAGCTTGAGAACAGTTCCGACGGGAGCGTTCAGTTCTAGTGAAATATTTCGATGCTTTCTTCGTAAAAGAAGTCACTTCATGGATCATTCAAATCCACAATTGTACCTGGACATTTCTCAGAACTGAAAGCAATCTGATTGCTATGCAACCGAGCCCCGAAGAATATTTCTCTGTACTTTGGTTACCACTTTCAGCTCAACACAGTATCTGCAGCAGCTGGAGCAGATTTCTACAACAGCGGAAGCGTGTAATCGCCATCAGTTTCACACATCGCCCTGTGTACGTTGTATGTATTTACCCCTCAACAGTGAACATACAGTTACTCACACATATAGAAAGACGATACAACGTGGTGTGGGGAACATTTCAGTGTAAAGGTCCCGTAGAGCTAAACAGTAATTAGCCTAGTAGTAGTAGCAAACTTTTTTTTTTTTTTCAGAAGGGCCTTTATATATGGCGTACATGACAGGACACGATCCTGACACAACAGTATATGAACATTCATAGAGAACCTGCAATATAACTATATTAGTAATTTAGTAATTAATGTCTGATTGTGTGTGTACATGTCTAGTTTTATAGAGTAACTACATTATGTTCCTTTGTATGTTTCATGCTAACGGAACGTGTGGGAGTATCTTGTGAAGAGAACGAGTACGCAGTCCCAGCAGCGAGCAGAAACTTCAAAAAGACCAGAACATTTGAATTACTAGCTTTCTTGAGCATTTATGCATTGTAGTGACCTTTCACGTATTGATTTTCTAAATATAAATAGTGTTGCTACATTACTTTTACTAGAATTCCAGTATTTCACTAGATATAGTAATGCAATATTTTGTGTGTTATCTATGTACTGTGTTTGTGTCACATTGTAAGGTGTACATTAACAGCATTAGGACATTAACATTTTTTGCGTATGTAAAATTTAATAATCACTTTTGTAGGACTTATTTAGTGAAGAAACTGTCAATTGCTTATTTACATGGTGATAACTAGATCTATGTTCAAAGCAAATAAGCAAGCACGCATCACAATGCCACAAAATGAATTAAATAGTGTGAATGCATCGTCAACTAGTGCCACAGAATTTAATACCGGCGTAGTTAGCTATATGTCGATTACAGCTGAGCAACCAGCAGTAATTAATGCGCTCACGCCGTCGACACAAACGGTTGCTAGTTACGACATTCATATGTCGAGTGAAGTCCAGAGAAATATGCAGCAACCAACAAACAACATGAATTTCATATCTGACACAGACGTGTGCGAAAATGAAATGACTGTACCGAAAAACGTGTCGGTACAATCCTCATTAAGCCCAGTGAAATCGTCAATTGCTGAGAATACCGATTTGTTATCCCACCTGATGTCAAGTGTTGACTGTCATAACACAAGGGATTAAAGCATTGGAAATCACGCAATCCACGTTTGCAAATGACATGAATCGTAGATGCCAGGCACTGGAAACCACGCAATCTAATCTTCCAACGGCAAAATCCACGTTTGCAAATGACATGAATCGTAGATTCCAAGTATTGGAGAGTGCGCAATTTAATTTGGCTCAGGAGCAATCTAAACTAAAAGAAATAAATGATAAGATTACTGAAATATTCCAAAGTTTGGAAACAAAGCAGAGTCACTTGATTGCCGGTCAGGCACAACTCATAATTACACAAGAACAGTATCAGGATTAACAACCAAATACAAAGACATCTTATGTCGTCAAGATACACTAAATCATCAAGTGCAATAAGTTATTCGTCTACAGAACACTATTGTGCAGGACGTGAATACAATTAAGCATGATAACGAGGAAGCTGTCATTGAGCTCACTTGGAGGATAGATACTCTCAGTCTCAAAGGCGAGAAACACATAGGGAAACTTTTCAATGAACATAAGATCACATTCTCTAAGGACATTGAAGATTGGGCGAAAGAGCAAACCGAGACATTGCGAAATTATGTTAACCAAACCTTGAAAGAAACGGTTGCTAACGTGCAAGTTAACAACGAATTTCCTGCTTGTAAAGCAAAGATAGAAAATACATTAAAAGCATGCCAGCGGGATCTAGTTAATACTAGAGGGTCACATACTGCTTGCAGTTTATCAAAAACAGACATTATTCCTTATGAAACCAGTGAAACCGAATCCATGCAAAAATATCCATGTATTGGTGCATATTCACGTAATCAACCAGAAACAAATTATCAAGATTATCATTCACCGTGAAGTAGACACCAGAATATACTTGTGACTATGAATGATGAAAAAATGCTTAAATATCGTCAATTCCAGATATTTATTCACGAAAGGAAGTCGATTAATCCCGTGGTATTTATCAACAATTTAGAGGGATGGACTGAGCAACAAAAAATTATGTACTTTGCTGGATTCATACAGGGAGATGGATCGATGTGGGCGTCAGAAGCATCCGACTGTTGTCAAGATTATGACCAATTTGAAGGCGCTTTCTTCCACAAATACTGGAATAAGGGAGTACAAGAAAGACTATGTAAGGAGGTTTTGGACCCACAACCTTTTTCTTTCAAAAATGGATCTTTAAGAAAGTATTTCGAGAAGTATGTAAATAAAAGCAAATACTGGAATGAACCAATCCCAACGCAGGATATCATTCGAATATTAAAGGGCAAACTTCCACTTGAAGTTAAGGAAAAACTTCTACATGTGCCTGAACAACATGTGGAAGATTTTCTAGCCACATTGGATTCAATAGACATTCTGTTTGAAGAATCACGTGTGCACTATAACCAACCAAGTTACCAACCTAACAAATACAATAGCAACAACAAACAGTATGGAAACAAACCCTTCGCACACAATTCACCAAACCCACAGGTGAATTATTTCCAGAAAAACGTCAAATTTGGTAACGAAAATCCCGACCAGTGTAATCATGATAAACAATGTGAACAAACATACAAACGGAAATGGAGGAGGAATAATAAGAAGATGAAAGTATACTATCAGGTAGGGAATTATCAACCAAAACGCCGATATCAGCAACCAACCCTGGAATATCACAACCAACCACAAACTTCAGGTTGGGTACCAAACGCTAATGCAAATGAATGGAGTAATTAACCACCAATAATAACTGACGTAACGGAGCAGACATCTACTAATAATGGACAATCATTAAACTAAATTCGACTGTCAGAAGCCCCGACGGTGCAGTCGAGGAAGTTTTGAGGGGCGAAAATTCATGCATCAATTTTTTTCGGTACAATGATGGCAGATTATTAATAGAAGAACTTCAGCAGGATATGATGCCTTGTCAAGAGGAACATATCACCGAACCTGTTGCGAAAACTCAGGCGGCAATTGAAGGCATTAATGTGCAAGTTACTTTAGATACAGGAGCAGCGGTAAATGTCGTTTCTGAGAAGTTATTTCAAACAATACTTCAGAAAGCAAATCCACCAATTTTTCCTGTTAAATGTTGTAGAATTGTAGGCACTACTGGTCATAAGTCTTCTCAGGTTAAAGTGCAGACTCAACTAGAGATAGATATAGGAAATGTAGCTATAAATTGCACGTTCCTTGTAATAGAAAAATTGGTTGAGGACTGTATCCTGGGTACAGATGAATTTCGAGAGAGAAATTGGCATATCGATTTTTCTCTAGGCCGTGCCAGTTTTACTATGTTGTTATTGTTGTCTGCAGTCCTGAGACTGGTTTGATGCAGCTCTCCATGCTACTCTATCCTGTGCAAGCTTCTTCATCTCCCAGCACTTATTGCAACCTACATCCTTCTGAATCTGCTTAGTATATTCATCTCTTGGTCTCCCTCTACGATTTTTACCCTCCACGCTGCCCTCCAATGCTAAATTTGTGATCCCTTGATGCCTCAGAACATGTCCTACCAACCAGTCCCTTCTTCTTGTCAGGTTGTGCCACAAACTCCTCTTCTCCCCAATTCTATTCAATACTTCCTCATTAGTTATGTGATCTACTCATCTAATCTTCAGCATTCTTCTGTAGCACCACATTTCGAAAGCTTCTATTCTCTTCTTGTCCAAACTATTTATCGTCCATGTTTCACTTCCATACATGGCTACACTCCATACAAATACTTTCAGAAATGACTTCCTGACACTTAAATCTATACTCGATGTTCACAAATTTTTCTTCTTCAGAAACGCTTTCCTGCCATAATGGATCAGAAACATCAAGTGAATCTTTTCAGGGAATATAGTACCCATGGAAAGTATTGTCAGGGACGAAAGCTGCAAATAAAGTGGATACATAGCAAACCTGCACGGTATTACCAAATTAATTACTTGCAACCAGTCTTAAAACCTGAAGCTATGGTATACGAAAAGGTGCAAGAACCTGAATATTTGCAACAACATCAAAGGAAGCAATTATATGATTTTCTACAGGAATATCATGAAGTCTTTCAAGATAAACCTGATGTAATCAAGGGATACCCATGCCATTTAGATGTGATTCAACACCAAGTTTTCTGCTGTATTTTTTATCCAGTACCGTGGCACCAACAAAAGGCAGTTGATGCAGAAGTCCAACAGATGCTTGATCTGATCGAACCTTCGACGAGTCCATACTGTAGTCCGCTTCATGTTGTCCCAAAAAAAGGAGGAAAAGTTCGTCTCGTGCTAGACACATGGCAGATAAATAAGATTATCGTGCCTGTGCGAACTCATCCGGAAAATATCGATGAGTTAATTCAAAATTTCGAGGAGATAAAATACCTAACAAATATTGATCTGAAAAGTTCATTTTGGCAGGTGGCACTAGACGAACCATCAAAAAAGTACACCGTGTTTGTACATGCAGGTAGAAGCTATCAATTTAAGGTTTTACCTTTCTGGCTAAACGTGAGCTCAGTAGTTTTTATAAATGCTCTAGATTACGCATTGGGACCTGCACATCGAAGCAATTTAACTTTGTTTGTGGACGACATGCTCATAGCTACGACCACATGGAAGGAGCACGTTGATTTATTGAAGAGTGTTAGAACGTTTCAAGGAAGCAGGCATAACCGCAAATCTGCAAAAGTCCCATTTTACTCAAGATAAAATCAAATTTCTGGGTCATCTTATAAATGAAAAAGGCATCTTACTGGACTCTGAAAAACTAAAGGCAATCAAAAAACTTTGTAGTTCCAACAACAAAAAGGCAATTAAAGGGCTTCCTCGGAGTTGTCTTTTTTTTCAGTCGTTTCATTCACGACCACTCTATTAATACAGAACCGTTGTACAGCTTGTTGCGCAAAGATACTCCGTGGGTATGGACGCAACAATGCCGGAATGCATTTGAAGCAATAAAACATGCCTTAGTCAATTTACAACTATTACATCATTCAGATACACGCCAAGAATTCGGTTTAATGGCAGATGCTTCGGAAATTGGAATAGATTCATGCCTCTTCCAAGTAAAGATGATAGATAGAAAATCAACTTTCTGTCCAATAGCTTTTACTAGCCGACTCTTATCTGCTTGTGAAAGAACATATACGAGTACCAAAAAGGAAGCATTGGCCGTAGTCTGGTCATTTAAGAAATTTTACTATTACTTATACGAAGTGAAGACAACAGTATACTGTGACCACAAAGCGTTAAGTTTTTTTCAAACATGTAAATTATTACATCCAAGACTAGGAAGATGGATGCTCTCACTCCAAGAGTTTCAGTTTGAAATTAAATACATAAGCGGACAGGATAATTTCATCGCTGATGCACTGTCTAGAATGTCAGATGGAGATTTGTCAACTATCAACATCACGGACAATCAGTACGAATTTAAAGTTCTTATAATGACTGATAGAATATATAGGAAACATTTTCTTGACATGTGTAAGAACATGGGAAAACTACAGAATGAAGATCCTCATTGGCATTCAATAAAGAAAACTTTAGCAAAGCCTGGAAACGATGATCTGAAGAGACTGCACAAAGTTGAGGACGACGTCTTATTTTTCAAAGGGCATCTTGATTCTGATAATTGGAAGGTGTGTACTCCCGAGAAGAATGAGAATGACTTAATTTTGTACACACACATCACTTGGGGACATTTTGGAGTATTAAAGTGTGCTCAGAAGTTTCAAGCATATTGCTACTTCCCAAATATTCGCAGGAAAGTACACAGACAGTTAACGACATGTAAAATTTGTCAGCTAGCCAAACCAGGAAATTTTTGTGTGAAAGATTCCCTACATCCTATTATACCCACTAAACCGTTGTCATTTTGGTCGACATCTGTGGTCCCCTACCATCATCAAGGGGAGGATGGAAATATATTGTAGCTTTTCTTGATATATTCACTAAGTATGACAAACTTTATCCGTTCAGCTACTGATGCATCCATAGCCAAGAAGCTGGTCAAGGATTATATAATCAAGGTAGGCAAACCAGAGGGTATTCTTTCTGACAATGGGTCAATGTTCACTGGATTTCGTTGGAGGCAAACATTAACCAGTTGTTGTATAAAACAAATTCTAACATCAGTGTTCCACCTTTCGGCGAATCCTGTGGAACGAGTTTTTTGTGAATTAAACCGGTTCATGAGAACATATTGCCACAACCAGCAACCAAAATGGATCGATTATCTTGACGATTTTCAGGAAATTGTAAACAATATGCCACATACTATGACAGAATACACCCCATACGAACTGATGTTTGGAAAACAGGAACAGAATGACTGGATTCGACCAATTCCTAAAGTAGCTATTAACAGAATAGACCTAGAAAATAAAGTACAACAATCCTTACTGAATATAATGGACAATGCAAGGAAAAGAAAAATAAATTTCGACAATCGACTTGGAAAAATAAAAACATATAAAGTCAAAGACCAAGTTTTAGTAAAAACTGATCCTAAGGCTTCACTTACGCAGAAAGAACACAAAATGGCAATTATTGCATCAGGGTCATTTATGATTGCCAAAATACCCCATCCAGGAACCTATGTTTTGAACGATGTGAAGAATGGAAAGGTGAAAGGAATGTATCCTTATCACTTGTTAAAGGAATTTCATGATAACTGAAGAGTCTGAAGACTGAAGATACTATTCCTATCAAATAATATTGATTAGACAATTTTCATTAAACTTATTAATCATAC